>NC_135973.1:22185043-22247849 GCF_053455715.1 Rhinoraja longicauda | reverse complement strand
CTTCTTCTGCCTACAGCCGTCTGTCTCTCCGCTCTACGGCTGGCTTGCTGCCTATGCTCAATCCGGACTGAATCACGGAAAGGGTTAAAGCAGGAAGGGGGCGATTCGGCCCCTTCGAAGAAAGACTGGTTCCACGCCAGAACAACCTGCCCAAACCGTCTCTCTCCTAAACACAGTGCTGGAGTAACTCAGCGGGTCAGGCAGCATCTCTGGAGAAAAGGAGCAGCTGACGTTTCGGGTCGAAACCCTTCTTCAGACTGAGGGTCAGGGGGAGAGGAAAACTAGAGATAAGAAAATGTACCAGGAACAAATGAATGAAAGGTATGAAAAGAACAAATCAAAGCCTTTCATACCTTTCATTCATTTGTTCTCTGTACCTTTTCACACTTCTAGTTTCCCTTTCCCTTGACACAGAGGTCTCGACCCGAAACGTCATCTATTCCTTATCTCCAGAGACGCTGCCTGACCCGCTGAGCTCCTCCAGCATTTTGTGTCCATCTTCGGTGTAAACCAACACCTGCAGTTCCTTCCAACGCGTTTCAGGTTGCGATCCTTCTTCGGAAACATAGCCTATCCACATCCCCCACAGATAGACAATAGACAATAGGTGCAGGAGTAGGCCATTCAGCCCTTCGAGCCAGCACCGCCATTCAATGCGATCATGGCTGATCACTCTCATTCAGTACCCCGTTCCTGCCTTCTCCCCATACCCCCTCACTCCGCTATCCTTAAGAGCTCTATCCAGCTCTCTCTTGAAAGCATCCAACGAACTGGCCTCCACTGCCTTCTGAGGCAGAGAATTCCACACCTTCACCACTCTCTGACTGAAAAAGTTCTTCCTCATCTCCGTTCTAAATGGCCTACCCCTTATTCTTAAACTGTGGCCCCTTGTTCTGGACTCCCCCAACATTGGGAACATGTTTCCTGCCTCTAATGTGTCCAATCCCCTAATTATCTTATATGTTTCAATAAGATCCCCCCTCATCCTTCTAAATTCCAGTGCTGCCTGACCCACTGAGTTACTCCAGCACTTTGTACTTTACTCAACATTCCAGCATTTGCAGTTCCTCATGTCTCCTCCCGATCCTTTCTCCTGCAAGTTATTCCCCACAAGTGCAAAATGCCGCCACCACCTACTCTCCTCACCCCCACACTCTAACCACTCATTACATTTAAAATGTTCCCTCTTGGCATATTTGAATCTCCTGCTGTCATTGCAGAAGACAGCAGGCGTGGAGGCTGGTCTGGTTTAGTTTCGTTTGGTTTATCGAGGTACGTTGAAAAGCTTTTTATTGCATGCTATCCAGTCAGTGCAAAGAGAGTACATGGTTGCAATCAAACCTTCCACAGTGTATAGATACAGGATAAAGGGCATAACGTTTAGTGCAAGATAAAGTCCAGAAAGATCCGATTATAGTCTGAGGGTCTCCAATGAGGTAGATGGGAGGTGAGAGGATGGATTCAGTTGTCTGATAACAGCCAGGCGGAAACTGTCCCTGAACCTGGAGGTGTGCGTTTTCACACTTCTGTACCTCTTATCTGATGGAAGAGGGGAGAAGGGGGAGGTGGCCAAGGTGAGGCTGGTCCTTGATTATGCTGGTGGCCTTGCCGAGGCAGCGTGAAGTGTAGATGGAGCCAATGGAAGGGAGGTTGGTCTGTGTGATGGTCTGGCCTACATCCCTTTGTTGAGGGCAATTCTCATCCCACACCCCCTCCCAACTCTCTCCTCACAAACCCTCCTGAATGCTACAATAGATAATAGACAATAGGTGCAGGAGTTGGTCATTCGGCCCTTCGAGCCATCACCGCCATTGAATGTGATCATGGCTGATCATTCTCAATCAGTAGTGTGGGCGGCACGGTAGCGCAGCGGTAGAGTTGCTGCTTTACAGCGAATGCAGCGCCGGAGACTCAGGTTCGATCCTGACTACGGGTGCTGCACTGTAAGGAGTTTGTACGTTCTCCCCGTGACCTGCGTGGGTTTACTCCGAGATCTTCGGTTTCCTCCCACACACCAAAGACGTACAGGTATGTAGGTTAATTGGCTGGGTAAATGTAAAAAATTGTCCCTAGTGGGTGTAGGATAGTGTTAATGTACGGGGATCACTGGGCGGCACGGACTTGGAGGGCCGAAAAGGCCTGTTTCCGGCTGTATATATATGATATGATATGATAGTACCCCGTTCCTGCCTTTTCCCCATACCCCCTGATTCCACTATCCTTAAGAGCTCTATCTAGCTCTCTCTTGAATGCATTAACCTACCAACCCGTACAGGTGTACGGGGCGGCATTGTAGCGCAAGCTAATAAAGATGGGGACTCATAGCTCCAGCGACTATGGGTTTGATCCTGACCTTGGGCGGTGTCTGAGTGGAGTTTGCACGCACCCTCTGTAACTGCGTGGGTTTCCTCTGGGGTGCTCCGGTTTCCTCCAACGCCCCGATGTTGGTAGGTTAAATGGCTTCTGTAAATGATTCCTAGTGTGTGGGTGGGTGCCAACAGAATCACACTCGATTTATGAATCAAGTGAGAGAGAATAGATTTGGTTGTGGATAGGCAAATAGTAAATGTGTAGGAAGGAACTGCAGATGCTGATTTACACCGAAGATAGACACAAAATGCTGGAGTTACTCAGCGGGTCAGGCAGCATCTTAGTTTCATAGATACTGTTTGGAAACAGGCCCTTCGGCCCACCGAGTCCATGCCGACCAATGATCCCCATACACTAGCACTACCCTACACACTAGGGACAATTTACAACTTTACCAAAGCCAATTAAACTGCAAACCTGTGCGTTTTTGGAACGTGGGAGAAAACAGGAGCACTCAGAAATAACTCACGGCGAGAATGTAAAACTCCGTACTGACAGCACCCGTGGTCAGGATCAAACCCGGGCCTCTGGCGCTGGAAGGCAACAACTCTACCGCTCTGTCACTGCGCCACATGTCTGGTGAAGGGTCAAGGAAAGAGGGTCCGTGTCGCGGCCCTGTTTCCACCAATCTTTCCACCACTACGCACACGAAGCACAAGACGCCATTGTATGCAGATGCCGAGAAGTTTGCTCAGCTCTGGCTGGACAATTTCTAATGTTGTGATGTGGACTCGATAAGAAGATCTCTGGAGAAAAGGAATGTGTGGGACGTTTCAGGTCAGAACCCTTCATCAGACTGAAAATAGAGGTGGGCAGGGAGGGAATAATCTGGAAGCGAGAAAAGGCCAGAACATGCAGGCGAGAAAAGGCCAGAACATGCAGGCGAGAAAAGGCCAGAACAAATCAGGGCCGGTAACAGATGACCTCAGGAAGAGTGGAATCCATAATGGATCATGGTTGGCTGGGGAAGCTGAGCTAACGAGAGGGATACAATGATGCAAACGGTGGAATTGGCAAGAATCATCAAAACATAAAGTGCTGGAGGAACTCAGCGGGTCAGGCAGCATAAGAAAATAACTGCAGATGCTGGTACAAATCGAAGGTATTTATTCACAAAATGCTGGTGTAACTCAGCAGGTCAGGCAGCATCTTGGGAGAGAAGGAATGGGTGACGTTTTGGGTCGAGACCCTTCTTCAGACTGATGTGGGGGGGGGGGGGGGGGGGGGGGCAAAGGATCAGGCAGCATCTGTATATCCAATGGACAGGCGATGTTTTGGATATTCAGGCTAAATTTATTGGAATTGATGGGAAAATGGAGAGTAAAATGGGATTTGTTTAG
The DNA here is from genome assembly GCF_053455715.1 of Rhinoraja longicauda. NCBI lineage: Eukaryota > Metazoa > Chordata > Chondrichthyes > Rajiformes > Arhynchobatidae > Rhinoraja > Rhinoraja longicauda. Next base: position 22,244,139 of record NC_135973.1, on the reverse strand, counting down.
ATTAATTAAGCACAGTAAATTGTCTCCACTGAGCGATAGAATCTGAAGGGAATTAATGGGAGATTTGGGGAAAATAAATTGGGATTAGTGTGGGTGAACAAAACATAGTCTTGCTGAGCCCGGCATCTCATCTACACTAGTCCCACTTGCCGGCGTTCGGCCCACATCCCTCTAAAACTTTCCCTATCCATCTACCTTTACGTGCTCTTATTGTGAGGCTGTGCCCTCTGGTCCTGGACTCTCCCACTAGTGGAAACATCCACTCCACATCCACACTGTCCAGGCCTTTCAGTGCTGGGCGAGTGGTTTAGAGGTAAAGGAGAAGAGGGGACTTACCAATCTCGGGGCACGGCTGGTTTGGGGTTGAATCTGATGTCCGACTTGACGTTGAAGAGTATATCCTGGTGTCGGAGAGGTGCCTCTGATCTCTGGTAGATGGGGTGGCGGAGCAAGGCGGCCAGTTTGGAGGGTGGGGGTTGTCCAGCGGCCCGGAGATCTTCACCTTCGCCCACCAGACTCTTGCCGCTGCGGTTGGCGGCGGGGGGAGCGGAGTCGCTGCTACTGAAGTCTTGCAGGATCCGCAGAGTGTGCTTGTCCCAGCCCTGGGGCCGGGGATGACAGGGGCAGCCCCCAGCCCCAGCCCCGGCAGCCCCCGGCACTGCCGCCGCAGCCCCCGGCAATGCCGCCCCACCTTCCCCGCCCGCCGCCGCCCTCCTCTCCAACCTCGGCAGCAGGTCGGTCAGGATGTGCATTGTGCCCCCCACCAGGAACACCGTGGCGATCAGCACTCGGAACCGCCGCGGCAGCATCGCCGTGAGAGGGCAGGGGCAGGGGGAGGGAGAGGGTGGATGGGGAGAGACAGGGGGGGAGAGAGGGAGAAGGGGGAGAGAGGGGGAGGGGAGAAGGGGAGAGGGAGAGAAGGGGGGAGAGAGGGAGGGGAGAGGGAGAGAAGGGGGAGAGAGAGGGAGGGGAGAAGGGGAGAGAAGGGGGGAGAGAGGGAGGGGAGAGGGGAGGGGGAGAGAGGGAGGGGAGAAGGGGAGGGGGAGAGAAGGGGGGAGAGAGGGAGGGGAGAAGGGGAGGGGGAGAGAAGGGGGGAGAGAGGGAGGGGAGAAGGGGAGGGGGAGACGGGAAGGAGAGAGTGGATGGGGAGAGACAGGGGGGAGGAGGAGAGACGGGGGAGCGAGGGAGAGGGGGAGAGACGGGGGGGGCAGGAGGGAGAGAAGGGGGAGAGGGGGAGAGAGAGAGAGAAGGGGTGAGAATGGGAAGGAAAGAGGGGGAGAGAGAGAGGGAGGGATGGAGGGGGGAGAGAAGAGGGGAAAGGGATGAGAATGGGACAGAGGGAAGGAGAGAGGGAGCGAGAGAAAGGGAGGAGAGAGAGAAAGGAAGAGGGTTAGAGAGAGAGAGGGGAGGAAAGGAGAGAAGGGATGGAGAGAGAGAGAGAGAGAGAGAGAGAGAGAGAGAGAGAGAGAGAGAGAGAGTGACGGGAGGGAGGGAGTGGGGAGGGGAGGAAGAGGGTTTTGGAGACAGAGGGAGGGAAGAGGGTGGTGGGAGACAGACTCTGGGAGAGGAGGGAGGGGGAGGGAAGGGGAGAGAAAAAGAAACGAGGGGAAGGAGGGAGGGAGGGAGGGAGGGAGGGAAGGGAGACGGACTTAGTCCTTCTCCCCCGCTCGGGCCGGCAGCTCGGTGCGATCAGCGCCGTGTCATTTGTAAACCGCTGCTGCCCACGGCCAGGAGTGAAGCTTCCCCTTCATCTGCCTGGCGCAGGGTGGCTGTGTGTGTGTGTGTGTCCCACTCCCTGCCTGTCTGTCTGTCCGCCTGTCTGTGTCTCTCCCCCACCCCTACCCCAGCCAACCCTGTCTGTCTGTCTGTCTGTGTCTCTCCCCCACCCCCTCCCCAGCCAACCCTGTCTGTCTGTCTGTCTGTGTCTCTCCCCCACCCCCTCCCCAGCCAACCCTGTCTGTCTGTGTCTCTCCCCCACCCCTACCCCAGCCAACCCTGTCTGTCTGTCTGTCTGTGTCTCTCCCCCACCCCCACCCCAGCCAACCCTGTCTGTCTGTCTGTGTCTCTCCCCCACCCCCTCCCCAGCCAACCCTGTCTGTCTGTGTCTCTCCCCCACCCCCACCCCAGCCAACCCTGTCTGTCTGTCTGTGTCTCTCCCCCACCCCCACCCCAGCCAACCCTGTCTGTCTGTGTCTCTCCCCAGCCAACCCTGTCTGTCTGTGTCTCTCCCCAGCCAACCCTGTCTGTCTGTCTGTGTCTCACCCCCACCCCTACCCCCAGCCAACAACCCCACTCCGTCCCTTATCCTGCCAGCGTCTCACCGACGGCGACACATCGATCCCGGCGAGCGGACATGAGGAACCTGGGGCCCGGCGGGCACGGACACGGACACGGACACGGACACGGAGACGGAGACGTGAGCGGAGACTCTGCTTGTGGCGTCGGCAAAGCGGCGATGGAAACTGAGTGGACAAGGAGAGGGAGAGAGAGAGGGAGAGGGAGAGGGAGAGGCAGGCAGACACACACACACGCTCCAAGTCTTCTCCCCTCCCCTGGATAGGAGGAGTAATGGTGATTCCCCGCCTCATTCCCCTCCCTCCCTCCCTTTCTCCAGTGAGAGAGGAGAATATATAGATAGACCTGTGTACTCCAGCCAGCGGTCCTCACCAGGAGATGGGGGGGGGGGGGGGGGTAAGAGAGGTGAGGGGGAAAGAGGAGGGGAGGGCCCTTACACAGCCCACTGTCTCCAATCAGGGGAGAGGGGACAGCTTTTAATCTCCAAACACCCCCCCTCCCCTCCCCTCACGGAATTAAAGTAAAAGAATCTGTATATAATAGAGGCAGAGAGAGAGAGAGAGAGGGGAGAAATCACTGTAGACAATAGAGGGGTAGATAGAGAGAGGGAAAGAGGGAGAAATCTGTATAGAATAGAGACTAGATAGATAGATAGATAGATAGATAGATAGATAGATAGACAGAGAGACAGAGACAGAGAATCACTGAAAAGGGAGTCGGGCAAAGGCGTGAAGGAGAGAGACAGGAGAGAGAGAGAGGGAAGAGGATGTAGTGGAGAAGGAGTAGCCAAGGTTGGAGGGGATAGACGGAGACTGGGAGAGGGACGAAAGAGAGAGAGAATGTGAGACAGAGAGGGAGAGAGGGGGGGGGGATCGGTCGTCTTTGGGAACACAAGCTCCCCGTCCGCCTCTGGAGCGAGTCTGTCTCCTCCTTGCAGTGTGTTTGTGTTTAGGATCAAGAACGGAGTGTCGACGCCAGCACAAATAGAGAGAGAGAGAGAGAGAGAGAGAGAGGAGAGAGGAGAGAGTGAGAGAGAGAGTGAGAGAGAGAGAGAGAGAGAGAGAGAGAGAGAGAGAGAGAGAGAGAGAGAGGAAATAAATGCCTTTTCATTTTTTTGCCATTTGGGTGTATTTTTATTAAGCTGAAGCCGAGATATCGTCGGCAAACGCGGCCCCGGGGGGGTACAAACTCCGAGCTGGGCACTGCTACAACAACATGCATGTGTGCCAGCACCCACACTGTTTACAACAGGAAAGCAAATGAACGCGTTAGATTGTTGAATTACGTGCAGCGGACACAAGATAAGGTTATAATAATAATAACAATATTCATTTATAGGGTTATAGCTCGGTTATAGCTGGACCGAGGCATGATGGTTCACCTCGTGGATAGGATAGGTTGATGGGTGGACTGGACACAAGGAACTGCAGGTGCTGGTTTACCAACAAAAAAAAGACACAAAGTGCTGGAGTAACTCTAAGTGCTGGAGATGCAGCATCCCTGGAGAACATGGAGAGGCTTATTCACAAAATGCTGGAGTAACTCAGCAGGTCAGGCAGCATCTCGGGAGAGAAGGAATGGGTGGCGTTTCGGGTCGGCACCCTTCTTCAGACTGATTTAGGGGGTTCCGATTTCAGGTGTGGAGGGATATGGGCCAAACGCGGGCAGGTAGACGGGGCACCTTGGTCGGCATGGACAAGTTGGGCCGAAGGGCCAGTTTTCGTGCTGTGTGACTACCCGAATTTAAACCGGTGAAGCGTTCGCCAGGGGAGACCAGATCTTTTGTTTTGGATTTGTAAACCCTTTGCTATAGATCCGCGCCCGCCGAAGGGTCCCGACCCCGAAAGTCGCCTGTCCATTCAACCCCTCCACAGATGCTGCCCGACCCCCTGAGTTCCTCCAACACTTTGTGCGTTTTGGTCAAGATTCAAGTATCTTGATCAATAGTCATTTATTTGTCACATACACATAAATGTGCAGTGAAATGAAAAATTATTCGCCCTGCCCTCTTAACTCGTTCGTTCTCCTTTCCTAATCAACATATTGAGAAAATTGCTATTGAGGGCGTGCAGCATAGGTTTACTGGGTTAATTCTCGGAATGGCGTGACTGTCATATGTTGAAAGACTGGTGCGACTAGGCTTGTATACACTGGAATTTAGAAGGATGAGAGGGGATCTTATCGAAACATATAAGATTATTAAGGGGTTGGACACGTTAGAGGCAGGAAACATGTTCCCAATTTTGGGGGAGTCCAGAACCATGGCCGACAGTTTAAGAATAAGGGGTAGGCCATTTAGAACGGAAAAACCTTTTCAGTCAGAGAGTTGTGAATCTGTGGAATTCTCTGCCTCAGAAGGCAGTGGAGGCCAATTCTCTGGATGCATTCAAGAGAGAGCTAGATAGAGCTCTTAAGGATAGCGGAGTCAGGGGGTATGGGGAGAAGGCAGGAACGGGATACTGATTGAGAATGATCAGCCATGATCACATTGAATGGCGGTGCTGGCTCGAAGGGCCGAATGGCCTCCTCCTGCACCTATTGTCTATAAATTATAACAACAGTTGCTGCAACAAAATGAATAAATTGCAGGAAGAACTCGAAGGGTCGAGCAGCATCTGTAGAGGCCAACGTTTCGGTTCGAGACCTAATCAATTTCCCTCTGCAGCCAACTACTGATTGTTTGAAGTGTACAGCATGAAATATCCCCAATCGGCCCGTCGAGTCCACACCGACCATCGATTGCCCGTCTATACTCGTTCAGTGTTATCCTGCGTTTTACACACTCGGGGCAATTTTACCAAAGCCAATTAACCTACAAACCCGCACGTCTTCGGAATATGGGAGGAAACCGGAGCGCCCGGAGAAAACCCACTCAAGCACACAGAGAACGTACAAACTCCACACGCAGACAGTATCGAACCCGGGTCTCTGGTTCTGTGAGGCAGCAGTTCTACCACTGTGCCACCCCTAATCTCTTTAAGCCTCAAGAATCAAGTCTTTTATTGCCATCAGTCCCGAAAGGGAACAATGACATTCTTACTTGAAGCAGCACAACATAGTATCCTCAAATGATACAATACAATACAATACAATACAATATATCTTTATTGTCATTGTACAGGAGTCCAACGAGATTGGGAATGTGCCTCCCATACGATGCAATAAATTAATTAGCTAGTCAGTATTAATTTAAACAACCCAATGAAACAAATTAGAACAGTTTTAAAACAGAATAAAGTGCAAGTAGGTCTGTGCCGGGTCACTGTGTGTTGTGACCATCCGGCTCAGCAGGACCGGTTCATAGCAGCTATGGCCCTGGGGATGAAGCTGTTCCTGAGTCTGGAGGTGCGGGCGTAGAAGGCCTTGTATCGTCTGCCCGATGGTAGAAGTTCGAACAGACTGTTGCAGGGGTGTGAAGAGTCTTTGTGGATGCTGGTGGCTTTTCTGAGCATCCTGTGCTGTAGATGCCCTCCAAGGCTGGTAGCTGTGTTCCGTTGGTCCTCTGAGCTCTATGGACTACCCGCTGAAGAGCTCTCCTCTCTGCCTCCGTGCAGCTGAGATCCCACACAGGGATGCCATGTGTTAGGATGCTCTCAATGGTGCAGCAGTAGAAGGTCGTCAGCAGCTATTGGGGTAGACCAGACTTCTTCAGTTCTCAGGTAGAACAGTCGTTGCTGTGCCTTCTTGATGCCATAATAAACAATAAAACAGTTCAGTATATATATATATATATATATATATGTGTGTGTGTGTGTGTGTGTGTGTGTGTGTGTGTGTGCGCGTGTGTGTTTATGCGTGTATGTATATATGTGTGTGTGTATGTTTACACACACATTTATATATATATACACAAATGCTGAACTTTTTGGTCATTCATTATATATATATAAAGTTATATATACACACACACACATTTTATATATATTATTTGTGTATATATATATGTACATACTGAACTTTTTGATGGTTCATATTATATATATATATATAATAAACAACCAAAAGGTTCAGTATGTGTTTATATATATATATATATATGTGTGTAAACATACATGCACACACATACATATACACACACGCACACACACACATGCACACACACACACACGCACGCACACACACACGCACACACACACGCACGCGCACACACACACAGACACCCACACACACACACAGACACGCACACACACCCACACACTCACACACACACAGACACACACAGGCACACCCACACACACACATACACATGTATATACTGAACAGTTTTGTTATACATATATATAATGATGTATATATATATATTACATATATAATATTTACAAACATTAATAGTGCAAAGACAAAAACAATGCCCTCAGGTCTATGTAGGTCGGAGCTTATTTTAGAGAATGTAAAAATATAAAAAAACAAATATAAAATATAAAATTAAATATAAAATATAAAAAAGACAAACATGTGCAAAGACAATAACAATGTCCCCCACGTCTATGTACGTACAAAAGCGTATTGGGAGAATGTAGGGTTTAATGGCTTGATAGTTGTAAGGGAGAATGGGTTAAAGAGTCTTGCTATCTGCGTAATCTATTCCATGGGGAATGTTTGCCCCCTTTAATTATGTCTGAATCGAGAGACATCATACATTTTATCTGTTTAATGAACTGCTTCATGACTCAGAGGTTTGGGCGGTAGTGTCTGTGCAGATACAGGGAGGACAGCGACGGTGCGTTGTAATCTTTCACTTTACAACGACCCACGTCTTAACTGATTAAAAAGGCGCGTGGAACCCGCTAGCAATAAACTTCAGAGGCTGACGTTTGGCACAATGCCCTGGCAGCAGTTTGTAAACATACTCCAGCATGTCAGCAAATCCATCAGCTTCGAGTTTTTGCAGCAGAGAGAGAGAGAGAGAGAGAGAGAGAGAGAGAGAGAGAGAGAGAGAGAGAGAGAGAGAGAGAGAAGCAAACAGTTTCTATGGATGCAGTTCAGTTTAGTTTTTGTCACATGTATAAAATCATGAGAGGAATAGATTGAGTAGATGCACAGAGTCTCTATCCCAGAGTAGAGGAGTCGAGGACCAGAGGGCATAGGTTCAAGGTGAAGGGGAATAGGATTTAATAGGAATCTGAGGGGTAACCTTTTCACACAAAGGGTGGTGGGTGTATGGAATAAGCTGCCAGATGAGGTAGTTGAGGCTGGGACTATTCCAACGTTTGAGAAACAGTTGGACATGTACATGGATAGGACAGGTTTGGAGGGATATGGACCAAGCGCAGGCAGGTGGGACGAGTGTAGCTGGGACATGTTGGCAAGTTGGGCCGAAGGGCTTGTTTCCACACTGTATCACTCTTTGACTCTATGACAGTATGTACCGAGGAACAGTGAAAAGCTTTTGTTTCGTGCTTACCAGTCAGCAGAAAGACACACGTTACTCTGACATACACACGGAGAACAAGGGTCCCAACTGGAAACATCACCCATCCCTTTTCTCAAGAGATGCTGCCTGACCCATTGAGTTACTCCAGCATTTTGTGTCTGTCTTTGGTGTAAACCAGCAACTGCAGTTAATAGACAATAGGTGCAGGAGGAGGCCATTCGGCCCTTCGAGCCAGCACCACCATTCAATGTGATTATGGCTGATCATTCCCAATCAGTACCCCGTTCCTGCCTTCTCCCCATACCACCTGACTCCGCTATCCTTAAGAGCTCTATCTAGTTCTCTCTTGAATGCATTCAGAGAATTGGCCCCCACTGCCTTCCGAGGCAGAGAATTCCACAGATTCACAACTCTCTGACTGAAAACGTTTTTCCTCATCTCCGTTCTAAATGGCCTACCCCTTATTCTTAAACTGTGGCCCCTGGATCTGGACTCTCCTAACATTGGGAACATGTTTCCTGCCTCCAGCGTGTCCAATCCCTTAATAATCTTATATGTTTCGATGATCCCCTCTCATCCTTCTAAATTCCAGTGTATACAAGCCTAGTCACTCCAGTCTTCCAGTTCCTTCCTATACACAGAAAACTCTGAATTAGCATAAATTATCCCGATGAGCCTCAATCTATACATGTTACCCCAATGAACACCACCAACTTCCCAATATTAGCACAAATTATCCCAAAAGATCTAAATATTGACCCAGTATGTACACAACTTGTAGAGGAACTGCATAAATTCTCTCAAGAGTCAGGTGTTTTATTGCCATATGTCCCAGGTAGAACAATGACATTCGTACTTGCAGCAGCACAACAGAATATGTCAACATAGTACATTGTAAACATTATAATAAATGAGAGAGAAAAAAAAAGTTCAGCGTGTGTATATACATACAAATACACATATATATGGATCACATATATACACCGATCAGCCAAAACATTATGACCACTGACAGGCGAAGTGAATAACACTGATTATCTTGTTACAATGGCACCTGTCAAGGGGTGGGATATATTAGGCAGCAAGTGAACAGTCAGTTCTTGAGGTTGATGTGTTGGATACAGGAGAAATGGGCAGGAGTAAAGACCTGAGCGATTTTGACAAGGGTCAAATTGTTATGGCCAGATGACTGGGTCAGAGCATCTCTGAAACGGCAAGGCTTGTGGGGTGCTCCTGGACAGCAGTGGTGAGTACCGACCGACAGTGGTCCGAGGAGGGACAAACCACAAACCGGCGACAAGGTGGTGGGCACCCAAGGCTCATCGATGCGTGAGGGTAACGAAGGCTATCCCGTCTGGTCCGAACCGACAGAAGGTCTACTGTGCACAAGTCACAGAATATTTTAATAGTTGTCACGGGAGGAATGTGTCACAATACACAGTGCATCACACCCTGCTGCGTATGGGGCTGCACACGGAGGACCAACAGCATATTAGGCAGGTGGTCATGATGTTTTATATATATCTAGATATATATACACACATACGTGCACACAAAAAATCAATAATAGTGCAATAATAACAATAATAGTTATAAAGTTCAGAGCTTATTTGAGGTTGTAGTGTTTAATAGCCAAATGGCTGTAGGGAAGAAGTTGTTCCTGAACCTAGACCTCAAAGTGTTCAGGCTCCTGTATCTTCTTCCCGATGGCAGGGGTGAAATGAGTGTGTGGCCAGGGTGGTGTGGGTCTCTGATGATGCCGGCTGCCTTTTTGATGCAGCGATTCCGGTAAATCCCTTTGATGGTGGGGAGGTCAGAGACAGTGATGGACTGGGCAGTGTTCACAACGTTTTGCAGTCTTCTTTGCTTGTGTGCGTTCAAGTTGCCAAACCAGGCCATGAGGCAACCAGTCAATATGCTTTCTACTGTACACCTGTAGAAGTTCAGAGAATCCTCCCTGACACACCAAATCTCCGTAATCTTCTCAGGAAGTAGAGGTGTTGATGTGCTTTGTTAATAATTGCATCAGTGTGCTGGGGCCAAGAAAGATCTTCAGAAATACGCACACCCAGGAATGTGAAGTTTTTGACTCTCTCCACCATCGTCCCGTTGATATAAACAGGATTGTGGGTCCTCATCCTTCCACTTCCAAAGTCCACAATCAGTTCATTGGTTTTACTGATATTGAGAGCCAGGTTGTTTTGTGGCACCATTTGGTCAATCGGTCGATCTCACTTCTATACTCTGACTCATCACCATCTGTAATTCGTCCAACAACGGTGGTGCCGTCGGCGAACTTGAAGATGGAGTTCGCACCATGTCCGGCTACGCAGTCATGAGTATAGAGTGAGTAGGGCAGGGGGGCTGAACACACAGCCTTGAGGTGCTCCCGTACTGATTGTTAATGAGGAAGAAATATTTCTGCCAATTCGAACAAACGGTGGTCTGTGGATGAGGAAGTCAAGGATCCAGTTGCAGACGGATGCTCAGAGACCCAGTTCCGTGAGCTTGGTAACCAGCTTTTTTTTTAATGGTTATCATGGAGGAAGTGTTGAATGCTACTTCAAACAGATGAGGAAGTCAAGGATCCAGTTGCAGAGGTATTTGCAGAGACTCAGTTCCCTGAGCTTGATAACCAGCTTTTATAAAAAAATTATCAAAAAATGTATTCAATTATTTAAAAAACAATATTTACAATGCAATAAAACAAAACAGAACCCACCACCAGAATACAATACAAACAAATATACCAAATGAAACTATTATACAACTATATTACAATCCCTATCCAGAATGCATCCAATCCCCCACGGTGCCCAACAGCACCCCCATGGCGCCCAATGGTAACCATCTTGGACAGGGGGATGGTATTGAACGCCGAGCTGTAGTCTATAAACAACAGCCTGACATAAGTGTTTTTATTGTCCAAGTGGTCCAGTGTGGAGTGGAGAGCCAGGGAGATCGCATCCTCCGTTGACCTGTTGTGACCGTAGGCAAACTGTAGTGGGTCGAGGTTCTTGTTGAGGTAGGAGTTGATATCCACCATAACCAACCTCGCAAAGCACTTCATCACCACAGACGTCAGTGCCACTGGTCGATAGTCATTGAGACACGTCACCTTACTCTTCTTGGGCCCTCTTAAAGCAGGTGGGAACCTCAGACCTCAGTAGTGAGAGGTTGGAAATGTCCGCAAAAACCCCAGCCAGTTGGTCTGCACTGGACCAATCCCGATAGACCCAATCAGCTTCACCGACTGATGAAGGGTCTCGACCCGAAACATCACCCATTCCTTCTCTCCTGAGATGCTGCCTGACCTGCTGAGTTACTCCAGCATTTTGTGAATAAATACCTTCGATTTGTACCAGCATCTGCAGTTATTTTCTTACACTCTCAATATTAGCATCATTATCCCAAAACCTAAATATCAGCATAAATTATCCTAATTAGAAGCATCTTTAGATGTTCTCATAAATTATCCCGCTGAAACTAATCAGCTCTCCCAAAATTTGGAAAAATTACCCTAATGAGCCTCGTTTACTCAAGTGTGCCAACCATTTGTTAAAGAAAAAGGGGGAATCCATTTTAGAAAATCTGTACCATTTAAACATGTCACCAGTAGAACTGTAATCTTCGTTTAAGAAAGATATCTTGTTTATTTTGTTGAATGAAAATTGTAATGGCAATTGTAACGTAAATGTAATATAATTGTTGTGATGAGGAAGAATTTCTTTAGTCAGAGGGTGGTGAATCTGTGGAATTCATTTCTACAGACGGCTGTGGAGGCCAAGTCAATGGATATTTTTAAGGCAGAGATCGACAGATTCTTGATTACTATGGGTGCCAGGGGTTATGGGGACAAGGCAGGAGAATGGGGTTGAGAGGGAAAGATAGATCAGCCACAATTGAATGGCGGAGTAGACTTGATGGGCCAAATGGCCTGATTCTGCTCCTAGATCTTATGAACTTGTGAATTGAAAGTTCAATGGGAACTCCTGCCTCGCTGCCCATTGCACTCAGTTAGTGAGTAATAATTTTCTCCCCGTCTGCTACATTGGCAGCCAGCCCGAAAGCAATTTACAAAATTCGAGCTTAACAGCAAGATGTAGGCAGCAATAAATCTTGTGGAATCATTAACCTCTTGCCCTTGCAATTGAACGAGGTGGGCTTTCAAGAGTTCTTAAAATTGCCCCCAGCATTTTTCTTTCCCTGCACACGCACGCCAGGCTGTTATTGTTTCAGTGCATTCTGTCATTGAGGAGGACGAGTGAGAGGAATTTCGCCTCACTGCCTCTCTTGCAGCGAGCGGCACGATGGTGCAGCGGTAGAGTTTCTGCCTCACGGCCGGCGCCAGAGACCTGAGTTCGATCCTGGCCACGGGTTCTGTCGGTCCTGAGTTTGTACGTTCTCCCTGTGACCGCGTAGGCTTTTTGCGGCTTCTCCGGTTTCCTCCCACACTCCAAAGTTGTACAGGTTTGTAGATTAATTGGCTTCAGTAAAATTGTAAATTAGCCCGAGTGTATCGGATAGTGCTAGTGTGCGGGGATCGCTGATCGCCCGTGGACTCAGTGGGCTAAAGGTTCTGTTTCCGCACCATATCTGTAAACTAAACTAAACTAAACTAAACTAAACTAAACTAAACTAAACTAAACTAAACTAAACTTTTAAAAAAAGGGCGGCACGGTAGCGCAGCGGTAGAGTTGCTGCTTTACAGCGAATGCAGCGCCGGAGACTCAGGTTCGATCCTGACTACGGGTGCTGCACTGTAAGGAGTTTGTACGTTCTCCCCATGACCTGCGTGGGTTTTCTCCGAGATCTTCGGTTTCCTCCCACACTCCAAAGACGTACAGGTATGTAGGTTAATTGGCTGGGTAAATGTAAAAATTGTCCCTAGTGGGTGTAGGATAGTGTTAATGTATGGGGATCGCTGGGCGGCACGGACTTGGTGGGCCGAAAAGGCCTGTTTCCGGCTGTATATATATGATATGATGATGATGATAAACTAAACTAAACAGTGTGTTTCAGTGCTCACTCCAGGTCCAAGGTAACTGAAGATCAGATTCCCATCAACATTAGCGAATAAACACTCTAAACCTCCCATCTATGGTTACTGAATTCGACACAAAGTGCTTGAGTAACTCAGTGCGTCAGGCAGCATCTTGAGGATATTTTGTTTTAGTCGGAGAGTGGTGAATCTGTGGGATTCATTGCCACAGACGGGTGTGGAGGCCTAGTCAGTGGATGTTTTTTAGGTGGTGGTTGACAGATTCTTGATTAGTAAGGGCATCAGGGGTTATGGAGAGAAAGCAGGTGAATGGAATTGAAAGGGAAAGATAGATCAGCCATGATTGAATGGTGGAGTAGACTTGATGGGCCGAATGGCCTAATTCTGCACTGATAACTTTATGAACATGAACATGAACTCTGGAGAACGTGGATAGGTGACGTGTTGGAGTAATTAAGCGAGACAGGCAGCTTCTCTGGAGAAAAAGGATGGGTGATGTTTTTGGTCAGAACTCTTCTTCAGACAAGAAGGGTCCTGACCCGAATCATCACCCATCCTTTCCCTCCAGAGATGCTGCCTGTCCCACTTAGTTACTCCAGCACTTTGAGCCTATCTTTGGTATAAACCATCATCTGCAGTTCCTTTCTACACATGGAGAGGTTTTGGGTCGAGACCCTTCTTCAGACTGATGGGGTTGGGGGGGTGGGGGGGTGGATGGAAAACTGGGAGGCCGGGGGGGAGGTTTAGTTTGGTTTTATTTGGTTTGGTTTAGTTTAGTTTAGTTTAATTTAGTTTAGTTTAGTTTAGTTTAGTTTAGTTTAGTTTAGTTTAGTTTAGTATACTTTAACTGAGTAGCTGAGAAGTTCAGAAGACCACAGTGAAGTCAATTAGACAAGAGACCCACCACTATTATATCCACAGCAGACCAGAAACTGGGAGGAGAACACAAGGTTATTCCGGAGTTATCAGACTTTAAGAAAAGTGCTGAGACCAGAAAGAGAAAAATGATCATAAAATTCCACTAATGTATGTTCGTAAGAGTCAAATTCAATTAATTTTAATTTATACATATCAATCAATATATTGTAATGGTGTTACATAAAAGTCATTATGAGATTTCCGCGATTGAATGTTGTTGCTGGAAATCCCATCTTATCCATCTCCAAAGTCATAATATTTCTATTTAATCAATATTTAATCAATAAAAAAATCTAAAAAAAAAAAAAATCTAAAAATATCTGACTCTTTTAGAATACTTTCTGGTGCCTTCAGTTTTGTTACTTGCAACGAAATCATTTGTTTTTACCCCCAGTAGCCAATTCCTTTCAGAAAGGAATGGGGAACAATGTACTCACATAGTAATTCACACCTCACCTGATTTCACCGCCAACCTGTCACATTTGGTTGGAAGACCAATATTTTTGCAGGTGCTTTTCGGTGGCTGTTTAGATTGCACCAATTCCCATTTATTGGTAATAGTTTATTATTGTCACATGTACCGAGATACAGTGAAAAGCTTTTGTTTGTGTGCTACCCAGTCAAATTCGGTTTAGGTTTAGATTTATTACTGTCACATGTACTGAGGTAAAGTTTTGCATGCTATCTAAACAGACAAGATATACCATGCATAAAAATATGCAGGACCAACTAAAGTACAATAGACAGAGCAAAGGGGAAGATCTATAGAATAAAGATTTATAAGAGGAGAGTGATTGTATCGGATGGCAACAGGGATTGTTCTGGGAAAAGCATGCAAATGCAGTGCTAGCATTTATTTCAGGAAGACTAGAATATAAAAACAGGGATGTAATGCTGAGCTTTATAAGACACCACTCTGACCACATTTGGAGTATTGTGAGCAGTATTGGACCCCATATTTGAGGAGGGATCTGTTGGCATTCAAGAGGCGTTCAGTGGAGATTTACGAGAATGAACCCAGGAATGATTGAGTTAGCATATGATGAGGGCTTGATGGCACTGGGCCAGTAATCGTAGAGTTTAGAAGATGGGGGGGGTGGGATGAGGAGGGGCTCATTGAAACCTACCTGTGACCGCGTGGGTTTTCTCTGGGTGCTCCTGTTTCCTCCCACCTTCCAAAGATGTTCAGATTTGTAGGTTAATTTGGCTTTTGTAAATTGTCCCTAGAGGATAGAACTAGTTTAGGGGTGATCATTGGTCGGCATGGAGTTGGGGTGGGGGGTGGGGGGGGGGGGTGGTGGGGCTTGCGAAGGGCCTGTTCCCACACTGTATCTCTAAACAAAATATAAACTAATTGTCTAAAGAGTATAGGCGAGTCACTAAACTAAACTAAACTAGTGTTTGGGTGATCGCCGGCTGGCACGGAGTTGGTGGGCCGAAGGGCCTATTTCTGCACTGTATCTCTAAACTAAAACTAAAACTTAACTTGTAGTATGATTTATTAGAGCGATAGACCAAACTTCTTCAGTCTCCTGAGGAAGTAGAGGCGTTGGTGTGCATTTATTTTGGCCAGTGGTATCATTGCCAAACTTTGAGGATGAAGTAATGCTTGTCCTTGGAACCACAAACGTGAACAATAATTAAATCACCATGAACCCTGTAAATGCAGGGAGCATTCGGCCCATCAGGTCTGTTCTAGCCGGAAGTGGAGATGGTCAGGTTAATCTCATTTCCTCAGCGCTCAGTTCATAGTCCTTTAACTTCAAGTGTTCATCCTACATTCTCTGTCCCCATTGCCATTTCAGAGAGCAAGTTCCAGATCTCCCAATGCTTTTGATGAACGACATCCCCAAATATCTTTTAATCTTCACATGCACAGTGCATTTGACGGAATGGTAAGGCGTAAAATACTCCGCTGAGTCTGACATTATACAAATAGAAAAATTATGACATTTTGTCTGAGGATATATTAACACATGACAAATACTATACTATCCGGCAATATATTAATAAAAGGATAGACCGGTGTGCCTGGGAATACATCAGTACTTGACATTTACTATTACATTTGAGAGTGTATTAGCAGATAGTCTATTCTGTCAGGGAGTATAAAACCATGTAGCATCAACAACAATGGCCTGCAGCAAGACATCAGGCGAACTGGTCGACAGAAACGGATCAAATGCTGGCGTTGTATACCTTCCACAGGTTTAAGGTCGGGGGGGGGGAGGAGGGAAGATTTAGTAGGTACCTGAGGGGTAACCTTTTCACACAAAGGGTGGTGGATGTATGGAACGAGCGTCTGGAGGAGGTAGTTGAGGCAGGTACTATTGCAATGCTAGAAACATTCAGACAGGTACATCAATAGGATAGTGTAGACATAGAGGGATATGTGCCAAACGCAGGCAGATGGAACTCCTGTAGATGGGGCATATTGGTAGGCGTGGGCAAGTTGAGCCGACGAGCCTGTTTCCACGCTGTATGACTTTATGACTCTATGATTCTATGACGCTGAACAGCTCACGTTTAGCATGGTGCACGGCTGTGTACTACCTGGCTGCACATTGGCACAGCTGGCAGAGCCGCTGCCTCGCAGTGCCAGAGACCCAGGTTCAATCCTGACCTCGGGTACTGTCCGTATGCGGAATCTCCACGCTCATAACTTAATAAGTCATAACTAGACCTAGTAGAATTAGGCAATTTGTTCCATCGAGTCTACACTGCCAATCAATCACGGCTGATCTATCGTTCCCTCTCAACCCCATTCTCCTGCCTCATCCCCGTAACCCCCGACACCCTTACCAATCAATAACCTGTCAATCTCCATTTTAAAAATACCCAATGACTTGACCTCCACATCTGTCTGTGGCAATGACCTCCATAGATTCACCACCCTCTCCTTAAAGAAATTCCTCCATCTCCTTTCTAAAGGCACATCCTTTTATTCTGAGGCTGTGCCCTCAGGTTCTAGACTCTCCCACTGGTGGAAACATCCTCTCCACATCCACTCTATCCATGCCTTTCATTATTCGGTGAGTTTCAATGAGGTCCCCCCTCACCCTTCTAAACTCCATCAAGTACAGGCCCAGTGCCAACAAACGCTCATCATGACCATGTGGGGTTTTTTCCGGGTGCTCCGGTTTCCTCCCACATTCCAAAGACATGAGGGTTTGTAGTTTAATTGCTCCTCTGTAAATTGTTCCTAGTGTGTAGGCTGTGGATGAGAAAGTGGGATAACATTGAACTAGTGTGAACAGGTGATCGATGGTCGATGTTGACCAAGTGGGCTGATGGGGCCTGAATGTTTCATTTCAATTCAATGGTAATTTACATGGTGTAGCTGTACTGGAAATCCCCCAACGTTTTCCATATCGTGTTTACTAGGCAGTTTATTTTCTATCATTTTAAATAAATATATATATTTACTGTGTTTGCTTTTAGATAGTCTATGACTCAATGCCACTGAAGAGTTGAAAGTTTGCAGCAGCAAAATGATGCTCTGAATGCAAGCAAGCTGTGACAAATTCTCGAAACAGGAATCAGCTTGATTTAACAAGGCTGATGTTGGCAGATGATCCAGACCTCATGATGTTGACACCTCGACCAGAGTGGAAGGTCGGTACAAGGAACTGCAGATGCTGGTTAACAAAGCAAGACACAAAGTGCTGGAGGAACTCAGTGGGTCAGGCAACAACTCTAGAGAGCATTAGTTTAGTTTATTTTCACGTGTACCGAGGTATAGTGAAAACTTTTTTTGTCACATGCTATCAAGTCAGCAGAAAAACTATACCTGATTAGAAATCAAGCCGTCCGCAGTGTACAGACGCAGGATCAAGGGAATAACGTTTAGTACAAGGTAAAGTCCTGTAAAGTCCAATTAAAGAAAGTCCGAGGGTCTCCAATAGAGGTAGATGGTAGCTCTGGAGCCCTCTTTAGTTGGTGATAGGATGGTTCAGTTGCTTGATAACAGCTGGGAAGAAACTGTCCCTGAATCTGGAGGTGTGCTTTTTCACACTTCTGTACCTTTTGCCTGATGGGAGAGGGGGGAAGAGGGAATGTCCAGGGTGAGACTGATCCTTGATTATGCTGATGGCCTTGTCGAGGTATGCTATCCAGTCAGCGGAAAGACAGTACATGATTACAATCATGCAATCATGATAGTAATAACATATTAAAGAACCATTATAGCTAAGTTAAGTATAAAATGTTGGAGTAACACAGTGGGTCAGGCAGCATCTGTGGAGGCAACATCTCGGGTTGGGAGCCTTTCCGAGATTCTGTATCCAGGATCTTTTTAGACCCTTTGGAATCTGAAGGAGGGTCCCGACCCGAAAGGTCGTCCATCCATTCCCATCACGGATGCCGCCTGGCCCGATGAGCTACTCCAACATCTTGTGTCTTTATTTCAAAAAAACGTTGCAGTTAGTCAGGTGAATGTCTAACTGCACAGCCTCAGACATACCTTTAGAAAGGAAATGAGGAGGAATTTCCTTAGTCAGAGGGCGGTGAATCTGTGGAATTCATCACCACAGGCGGCTGTGGAGGCCACGTCAATGGATATTTTTAAGGCGGAGATTGACAGATTCTTGATTAGTGCGGGTGTCAAAGGTTATGGGGAAAAGGCAGGAGAATGGGGTTGAGGGGGAAAGATGGATAAGCCATGATTGAATGGCGGAGTAGACTTGATGGGCCGAATGGCTTAATTCTGCTAGGCCTAGTTATGATTTATGAACGTGCAAATGTAAGCTTAAATTAATTAATTTTCAATTAAAGCTGCATCGAAAATGTAATAACGTATTAAACAATCAATGTAATTCAGTTAAACACAATGTGCTGGAGTCACTCACTGGGTTGTATGAGCGGGTCGTATAATGCATGTTAAAATATGGCTACAGATGGATTGAAGTCTTTTGAATTTAGAACTTTAATTGTGGTGGAAATGATTGTTAATCAAAAGAAAGGTATAATGGAATTAAGCGAAACATGCTGGAAATTCTCAGCAGGTCAGACAGAACCCGTGGAGAGAGATTCAGAATTAATGCTTCAGGTCAATGATTCTTCATCGGAATCAGGCAATGCACCTGTTTTCATAGTGAGAGAGTCATCGAACACAGAATCATGCCCTTGGGCTCAGCTCAACCAGTGCGGCTCAGAGGAGCAGCACCGGAGTTGCAGTGCCGGAGACTAGGGTTCGATCCCGACCACGGGTGCCGTCTGTACGGAGTTTGTACGTTCTCCCCGTGACCGCATGGGTTTTCTCCAAGATCTTCGGTTTCCTCCCACACTCCAAAGACGTACAGGTTTGTAGGTTGATTGGCTTGGTATAAGTGTAAATTGTCCCTAGTGTGTGCAGGATAGTGTTAATTTGCAGGGATTGCTGGTTGGTGCGGACTCGGTGGGCCGAAGGGCCTGTGTCCATGATGTAGCTCTGAACTAAACTAAACTAAAGATATGCACGCCCTGGAACTCAAAGGTGATGATTCTCTCCACCACTGACCCATCAATTAAACATCTAAGAACCTAATGAGTCTCAACAGATTAATGTGGAGACAAAAATTGCTCTTGTGGGAGAACATAGAACTAGTGATCACTGCCTAAAAATAAATGTTCGGCCATTTAAGACAGTGATGAGGTGAATGTTTCTTTCTTATAGAAATTTTACTTGGAGAAAAACGAGTCTTTGGAACTCCATCAAAGGGTGATGGTAGCAGAATATTTTGAATATTTTTAAAGCAGAGGTAGATAAATTGTTGATAAGTAAAGGAGTGAAAGGTTACCAAGGGGTCAGATCAAGCGGCTGAATGTTCTACTTCATATATTTGTAAGATCACTGGTGTTGTGGTCAACATTTATGTCTCGATTACATCATTAATCTGGTTGTCCTATCATGCAGCATGTGGGATGTTATTGTGTCTGAATCGCTGTTTAACAACAGTTCCATGGAGTCAACATGACCAGCAATCGTTCGTGGACTAACTGTATTGATGCGACAGCCATGAAGGCACACAGATGCCTCTACTTCCTGAGGAGACTGAGGAAACTCAGCAATAAACTCCTCAGATGCACCATAGAAAGCGTTCTGTCGGGGTGCACCACAGCTTGGTTTATCAACTGCTCTGCCCAGGACCGCAAGAAATTGTACAGAGTTGTAGATGTAGCCCAGTCCATTACACTGTCCAGACTCCTCACCATTGACTCCATCTACACCTCATGCTGCCTCGGAAGAACAGCACGACTTAATCAAAGATTTGTCCCACCCTAGTCATTCCTTCTCCCTGCTCTCGTCCGGAAGAAGGTGCAGAAGCTTGAGAGCGCGCACCACCAGACTCGGGAACAGCTTCTTCACCTCTGTTATTATGCGTCTGAACGGACCTTCCATAAGCCAGGGTACTGTCCGATTCACCTCTACCCCATTGCGGACATTGGACTTTGCCTATGGAACTGATGCGCTACGATGCTGAGAACTATATTCTGCACTCTGTATCTTCCCCATTGCTCTACTACGGGACTTGAGATTCGACAGCATGCAAAGCAAAGCCTTTCACTATACTCCGGTACATGTGACAATAATAAACCTAAACTTAAACCGGTGACTACAGGGACTATATTGGGTTAAAAGCACTCTGGAAATTTGTGAAAGGTACTATGGAAATTCAGGCCTTTATCATCTTTTGCTTGGGCTTGCAACCCAGCGATATGATTATTGATTTCTCTAATTTCAAGTAACCCTTGCATTCCCTCTCTCTCTTGCCCTCCCCCATCCTAGTGTTCCTGTTAGTTCCACAGTTTGCATCCATATAATACCTTCATTATCACCTCTTCCACAGCCAACAATGGATCATTGTGGGCTCCACCTTTCCTTGGTGCCCGCTCTGTTTTATTCTGAACCTTTTCATACCTCTAGTTTCCCTCTCACCTGATGCAGTCTGAAGAAGGGTGTTGACACAAAAAGTTACCTATTGCTTTTGTCCAGGAATGCTGTCTGACCCGCTGAGTTACACCAGCATTTTGTGTCTATCTTCAGTGTAAACTAGCATCTGCAGTTCCTTCCTACACTTTTATCTGTCATCAGTTCATAAGTTCATCAGTTATAGGAGCAGAATTAGGCCATTTGGCCCATCAAGTCTACTCCGCCATTCAATCATGGCTTATCCATCTTTCCCCCTCAACCCCACTCTCCTGCCTTCTCCCCATAACCCCTGGACCTCTTACTAATCAAGAATCTGTTAACCTTCACCTTCAAAATATCCATTGACCCGCCCTCCACAGCTGTCTGCGGCAATGAATTCCACAGATTTACCTCCCTCTGACTAAAGAAATTCCTCCTCATCTCTTTACTCAAGGTACGTCCTTTTATTCTGTGGCTATGGCCTCTGGTCCTACACTCTCCCACTAGTGGAAACATCCTCTCCACATACACTCTATCCAGGCCTTTCACTAGTCGTTAAGTTTCAATGAGGTCCCCCCTCATCATTCTAAACTCCATCGAGTACAGGCCCAGTGCTGTCAAACGCTCATCATAGGTTAACTCAATCATTCCTGAGATCGTTCTCGCAAACCTCCTCTGTATCCTCGCCATCGCCAGCACGTCATTCCTCGAATATGGAATACAAAACGACCCACAATACTCCCGGTCTCTCAGTCAGTGCACTGGGAAACAGGTTACATAGAAATAACTCAGTCGGAGAACTGCAGGGAATTGCAATCAGGTGTTGCAGCTTTAAACATTTTACGCAGTTAATTTTTGGGCTGAGTTACTGTGTATGATTGTCTCCCATCTGGCCACAATTATTATGTTAGATCATTGCTTTCTGGATCCTGACTGCCTTGGCAAACACAGGCAATGTTCACGCTGTTTGGAATGTTGCACCATCGTTTTAGTATGGTTATAAATCTTTCAATCTTGGCAAAACAAGCACAACTGCATAGATTAGTTTAGTTTATTGTCACGTGTACTGAAGTACAGTGAAAAGCTTTTTTGTTGCGTGCTATCCAGTCAGCGGAAAGACTAGACGTGATTACACTCGAGCCGTCCACGGTGTACAGATACATGATGAAGGGAATAATGCTTAGTGCAAAATAAAGTCTAGTAAAGTCAGATTAAAGATAGTCCGAGGGTCTTCAGTGAGATAGATAGTAGCTCAGGGCCACTCTCTAGTTGTTGATAGGTTGGTTGCCCGATAAGAGCTGGGAAGAAACTGTCCCTGAATTTGGAGGTGTGTGTTTTCACACTTTTGCACCTCTTGCAAGAGGGAGTGATCGGGGTGTGACTCGACCTCGATTATGGTGGCGGCCTTGCCCAGGCAGCGTTTGGAAGGATCGATTTATTCACAAAATGCTGGAGTAACTCAGCAGGTCAGGCAGCATCTTGGGAGAGAAGGAATGGGTGACGTTTCGGGTCGAGACCCTTCTTCAGACTGAAGAAGGGTCTCGACCCGAAACGTCACCCATTCCTTCTCTCCCGAGATGCTGCCTGACCTGCTGAGTTACTCCAGTTACTCAGTCTGAAGAAGGGTCTCGACCCGAAACGTCACCCATTCCTTCTCTCCCGAGATGCTGCCTGACCTGTTGAGTTACTCCAGTTACTCAGTCTGAAGAAGGGTCTCGACCCGAAACGTCACCCATTCCTTCTCTCCCGAGATGCTGCCTGACCTGCTGAGTTACTCCAGCATTTTGTGAATAAATCGATTTGTACCAGCATCTGCAGTTATTTTCTTATGCTTTATATAGCGTTTGGAAGGAGGTTGGTTTGTGTGATGCAAGGGGGGGTTGGTTTGTGCGATGGTCTGGGCTGTGCCCACAACTCTGCGATTTCTTGCAATCTTGGATGGAGCTGTTCCCAAGCCATGCAGTGAAGCATTCAGATAAAATGCTCTCTCCTGCGTATCTGTAGAGGTTGGCGAGAGTTGTTGTGGACATGTTAAGCCTTCTAGGGAAGTAGAGGAGTTGGTGAGCTTTCTTGGCCATTCCTTTATTATACTTTGTTATCAGGGTTCAGATCCAATTATCCTCTCCGTTGCATTTTCCACATTGTTACATGATGATTTCTTCTGGTTGTCGTGTCGAACCAGATTTAGAAACCCAGAGGAGAGAATTGGCTGCAGAAAAAGGTCAGGTGCTTTTTAAAAAATCATTAAAGCAGAATTGATCGCAAGGTTTTAAATCGATTGAATTGATTGAAAGATGCAGCATGGACACAGGCCCTTCGGCCCACTGAGTCCATGCCGGCCATCGATCACCCATCACCCTGGTTCTATGTTATCCCACTTTCACATCCCTACTCACCAGGGACAATTCACACGTGGTCAATTAACCTACAAACCCGCACACTCTGGGATGTAGCCGTAGTCAGGAGTGAACCTGAGTCTCTGTCGCTGTAAGGCAGCAACTCTACCGCTGCGCCACCGTGCCACCCCGTTTTGTTCATCCCAGAAAAATGGTACAAAATACAATTTTCAAATCTCCATTAGGGTTAGTGTGCTCTGTAATCAAAACCGACCAGGTACTATCGCAATGTTTGAGAAACATTTAGACAGGTACAAGGTGGTGAATCTGTGGAATGGCTGTGGAGGCCAAGTCATTTGATATTTCTAAGGTGGAGATTGACTGATTCTTGATTAGTGAAGGTGTCAGGGGTTATGGGTAGAAGGCAGGATAATGGGGGCGAGAAGGAAAGATAGATCAGCCATGATAGAATGGCGGGGTAGACTCGATGGGCCGAATGGCCTAATTCTGCTCCTAAAACCGTTGAACATGAAGTTATGAACATGGATAGGATAGGTTTAGAGGGATATAGGCCAAACGTAGGCAAGTGGGAATAGTGTAGATGTTGGTCGGTGTGGGCAAGTTGGGCCGAAGAGCCTGTTGCTATGCTATATGAATCTATGACTCTATGACATATATATTTGCAACCGTAGTCCTGATATTAGATGCTGCTTAACATTTCTTTCATCAACCATGTGTCCTCCCACCATCAATCGACTTCAGTGTGGTGGATTTTGAAAGGTTGTCAAGTGAATCCCTCTTCTTTAGATAACTGTACGGAAATCTCTGCTCTTTGATATACTTCACGGAGTATTAACTACCTCCTTAAGGTCATCTCATGCCTTCACCAATCTAGTCTCGCTCCAACACAACATTGTGGGTTAATTGGCACTTTGAATCCACCAGGTCTTTCCTACTTCAACGGACAATTGAGCCAATCTAGCGGAAGAGGGTAATGGGTGTCCATTAGGAAGACTTATTGGAGGCCTGTCCAAAAGAATGACATTTGGAAATACTTCAATGTAGATAAAAACAATTGCGACAGAATGTTTCAACAGGGCAAAGTGGAAGGGACATTTGTATGCTTCACAAACCCTTTGGAAAGATGTTCTGAAATAGTGCACATTCTCTTCCGCTAGTAAGACCTTGGCAATGGGAACATTCCATGCCTCAGTGCTTTCTACAGATGCTGTTGCTATTGCAATAAATTGGAAGTTGCAGCTTTATTATTTAAGCTTGTGGTTGGTTTTCAAGCAGGTGACATTTGATGGGGGTTTCCCAGGCAGCCACTCATTCTTCAGAACTTGGAAGTGGGAGAGCAGCCTGCCATGCACGGTGGGTGGGGGGGGGGGGGGGGGGGGGGGAAGGAAGGGAGGCCGGGCAGCGTTATTTCAGCAATGCATGGTGAATGTAATGGCTCGAGCAGGATCACGATGTTCTCAAAATGTCATGGGAAATTTGACGACACCCAAATCACAACTGTACCGTGGATCAGTCAAAGGCAGAGGCGTGAGAATGGCCACGTTGCTCGGTGATTTTAACAGGTGAGAGAGGTTGGATGTGTTTATACAAGGAAAAGAAAATGGCGACATTGATCCATCCATCCCATCCCATCCCAATTGTATTTCGAGACATTTTTCTGGGATTAAAAAACCCCCCACAAAGTGCAGGCTTTTAATGAAACCACAAACCAAGGTCTCTTCTTCCCCATTAACTTGGACACAAGGAGGTTTGAACAAGTAGAAACAAGGAAGTGCAGATGCTGGGTTACAAAAAAAGGACACAAAATGCTGGAGTAGTTCAGTATGTTAGGCAGCGTCTCTGGAGACATTTCAGGTTGGGAACCTTCTCCAGACTGAAGTCTCCAGAGATGCTGCCTGATCCATTCAGATACTCTAGCACTTTGTGTCTATCTTCGGTATAAACCAGCACCTGCAGTTCCTTCCTACATCAGGAACTTCAGTGGTTCCTTCTCAAGGTGCAATTGGATGCAGGCAATAAATGCTGGCCTTGCCTACAATGCCCAGATCCTGTAACTGAATACAAAAATAACAAACTAAAAAATATATATAAATATTCATGTTGAACATGGGGCCAATGTTTTCTTTGAACAGAAGATTGAAAGAAAATTTGAGTAAATGCCTTAATATACTCCCTCATGTTGATATTCAATTATTCTACGTCAAAAAGTCAACAGCTCACTATGATATCCATGAAAATATTCCATTTGATTTCCATATTGCATGAGGGGCTGCAGACTTTGATGTTTAGTCACTGTGTTCCTTGTGGTGTTTTTGTTCGGTTTGCTATTGAGCGAGGGCGTAGTTCAATAGTTCAATGGTTCAATGGCTCTTTATTTGTCACGTACGCCGCTGCACGGTGACATTCCTTTTACTCCCCATACACTACCCATGCGGACAGCGCTGTTATTCAACGTCCAAAGTCCGGTTGGCACACGCGCTCGGTGTACTGGGGCAGTTCCCATGAAGCGACGTCACTCTCCTTTCCTCGCCCGGCCATCTTTGTGACCCGGTGGCGCCTCCTGCAGCTGACTTTGAAGCATCGCACCGGTTCACCGTCCTAACGGCCCACTCCCAGCGCCCGACGTCTCCCGCGGCTCCCTCTTGGTCCCGCCAAGCGACGGGCCTTCAGGCAAGTTCCCCACCCCACCGAGTATTCGGGCACATTACGATATTATTGTGTAACGACATGCACCCACTACCGGATTTCCAGCACCCTTGACGATAGACAATGGACAATAGACAATAGGTGCAGGAGGAGGCCATTCGGCCCTTCGAGCCAGCACCGCCATTCAATGTGATCATGGCTGATCATTCTCAATCAGTACCCCGTTTCTGCCTTCTCCCCATACCCCCTGATTCCGCTATCCTTAAGAGCTCTATCCAGCTCTCTCTTGAATGCATTCAGAGAATTGGCCTCCACTGCCTTCTGAGACAGAGAATTCCACAGATTCACAACTCTCTGACTGAAAAAGGGTTTTCCTCATCTCAGTTCTAAATGGCCTACCCCTTATTCTTAAACTGTGGCCCCTTGTTCTGGACTCCCCCAACATTGGGAACATGTTTCCTGCCTCTAACATGTCCAACCCCTTAATAATCTTATACGTTTCGATAAGATCTCCTCTCATCCTTCTAAATTCCAGAGCCTTTCTGGATCATCCCTTTTGCCAGACCCCACCGAGGTCACGGCCTGGGGAGGTGGGGGGGGGCTGATACCGGGCCGCCATGTTAGCCTTGGAAGTCAACCATGGGAACAGATCTGCCGGCTCTGGCCGGGCCAGAGTTCCAGAGCCCCAGCCGCAGGGGGCAAATTCCACCTGCTGATTGGCTGCGGATCGAGATCGGTCACCTCACCCGGCCTAGGTGCTACATTTTGGGGAAACTTCCTGGGGCAGTTGGGGGAGAAGGGGGGGGGGGGCAGATTTTGCCAGATTAAAGGGGTGTCCAAACCATCAGTTTCCATAAAATCAGTGGTGGACCTGTACTCGTCACCTCTTTCCGGGCGGCACGGTAGCGCAGCGGTAGAGCTGCTGCTTTGCAGCGAATGCAGCGCCGGAGACTCAGGTTCGATCCTGACTACGGGTGCTGCACTGTAAGGAGTTTGTACGTTCTCCCCGTGACCTGCGTGGGTTTTCTCCGAGATCTTCGGTTTCCTCCCACACTCCAAAGACGTACAGGTATGTAGGTTAATTGGCTGGGTAAATGTAAAAATTGTCCCTAGTGGGTGTAGGATAGTGTTAATGTACGGGGATCACTGGGCGGCACGGACTTGGAGGGCCGAAAAGGCCTGTTTCCGGCTGTATATATATGATGATATGATAAGTGTAAAAACGCACACCTCTAGATTCAGGGACAGTTTCTTCCCAGCAGTTATCAAGCAGCTGAACCATCCTATCACCAACTCAAGAGTGGTCCTTACCTACCATCTACCTCATTGGAGACCCTCGGACTATCTTTAATCGGACCTTACTGGACTTCATCTCACACTAAGCGTTATTCCCTTTATCGTGTTTCAGTACACTGTGGACGGCTTGATTGTAATCATATAAATCATTTTTGTTTAACTGGATAGCACGCAACAAAAAGCTTTTCACTGTATCTCGGTACATGTGACAATAATGATAAACTGAAGCAAACTAATCTTTAGATACACAGATGGAAAGTTACCATCATTGAGGAGCATCTTAATCAGCACGGTTCGAATGACTAGGCTCTTGAGTAAACTCCAGGTTAACTTGGAGAAAGCAGGATAGGAAAAAGCCTACCTCCGAACAGTGTGTGGCTGGTTTCAGTAATGTGTTTAGAGATCATGGATACAAGCCCTTCTGCCCACTGAGACCACACCGACCATCGATCACCCCTTCACACCAGTTCTATGTCATCCCACTTTCTCATCCATTCCCTATACACTGGGGGCAATTTACAGAGGGCCAATTAACCTACAAACCCGCACGTCTTTGGGATGTGGGAGGATACCCTCGCGGTCACTGGGAGAACGTGTAAAGTCCACGCAGCCAGCACCCGAGGTCAGGATCGAACCTGGTGCTGCAAGGCAGCAGCTCTACCTGCTGCGCCACTGTGCCGCCCTAAATTGTGAACTGTCCGAGTATCGGGAATCTCCACAAACAAGATGAGGGAGCCTTGATGCATGCAAATAACTTCACAAAATACTTCCGGTGGGACTTTCTCCGTAAGGCTTGCTGTAGCTATACACAGGAAGCATCAATAAAGGATGTGGTTAACCAAACCCATTTCACACTGGCTAGTCAACCCTTTGGCCGCTTCAGATGATAGACTTTCTCGGTTTTCTTCCAATTTCAACGTCACCAGTCTCCATAGGTGGTGCCTCTTCTCCAAGTGTCGACGTACGACCTGTAATTAAACGTGCCTTGCTTGGAGTCAATGAGAAAGGGAGCAGTCAGCTGCCCATTTGTTTCCCAATACGCAGGGCCTTCGATGGAGGGGTTGACTTTCATCGGTCCGTGCTGGGCTTAGATGAGAAGGTAAACATCTGACTGCCACGCGTCCCATTTCTCTCAGGCATTCATCGCGATGTGGC
Organism: Rhinoraja longicauda; assembly: GCF_053455715.1. Classification (NCBI taxonomy): domain Eukaryota; kingdom Metazoa; phylum Chordata; class Chondrichthyes; order Rajiformes; family Arhynchobatidae; genus Rhinoraja; species Rhinoraja longicauda. The sequence goes on along the minus strand of NC_135973.1, from coordinate 22,216,207 downwards.
TGCCAAAACCACTGGCCCGAACCACACACAAACAATCTGTTTCACACACACAAAAAATATGCAGAGGCTGGAGTCTTCAGCCAAACGCAAGGTGCTGCTCGATTTGAAACAGCCAACGTTGTTGGACATTTCCATGCAGCGGTAAAGAGTCAAGCCTATCAGGGGGAGCGTGTAAACTCCACACACAGACAGCACCCGAGGTCAGGATCGAACCCGATGTATGGCAGCAGTTCCACCAACCACGCCACCATGCCACCAAGTGCCAAAGAGCACCACAGACATTCTCTTGAATGTCCCTCCCTCAATCAACATAATGGAACAAAAGAGATAGTCTGATCATTGTCATGAGCAGGTTTGTGGGATCTTGCTTTGCTCAGGTTGTCTGCCATGTAGCAACAAGCCCACACTTATCAAGTCTCACCCAGACCATCACGCCACCCAACCTCCCTTCCATTGGCTCCATCTACATCTCACGCTGCCTCGGCAAGGCCAGCAGCATAATCAAGGACCAGTCTCACCCCCGGTCACTCCCGCTTCTCCCCTCTCCCATCAGGCAAGAGGCATAGAACTGTGAAGACGCACACCTCCAGATTCAGGGACAGTTTCTTCCCAGCTGCTATCAGGCAACTGAACCGTCCTCTCGCCAACTAAAGAGCACTCCTGAGCTACCATCTACCTCATTAGAGACCCTCAGAGTATTTGTATCTTGCACTAAATGTTATTCCCATTATCCAGGTATCTGTACACTGTGGACTGCTTGATTGTAATCATGTACAGTCTTTCTACTGACTGGATAGTGTGCACCGACACAGCTTTTCACTGTACCTCTGTACATGTGACAGGAAACTAAACTAACTAAATACCTCATTCGTTTCATTCATTTCAAAGCACAATGTCATGGTCTGAGACCATGAAAGGCGCTATAGAAATGCAATTCTATTTCTGTGCTTCCAAGATTACGTGGAATTTGAGTTTGACAAAATATTAGTTAGCAGCAGCATCTCAGAAAAGAGATGGAACATTTTTAAATATTAAAGCTACTGAGGCCAGCATTACCTCTTGTTAAAGATTTAATTCACTGCAGCACACCTTCATAATGGATTGCATTAGCACATCTATTTGAAAATGAATTATTATGGCAAATGAGATATAGGGTGAAAAATATTATGAGAGTCCATCAAATAACTATTGTAGCTGCAGAGAGACCTTCACACAAACCAACCTCCCTTCCACTGACTCATCTACACCTCACACTGCCTCGCCATGGTCACCAGCCTAATCAAGGACCAGTCTCACCCCCGGTCACTCCCTCTTCTCCCCTCTCCCATCAGGCAAGAGGTACAGAAGTGTGAAAACGCACACCTCCAGATTCAGGGACAGTTTCTTCCCGGCTGTTACCAAGCAACTGAATGGTCCTACCCATAACTAGAGAGGGGGTACTGAGCTACTATCTACCTCATTGGAGACCCTCGGACTATCTTTAATTGGACTTTATTGGGCTTTATCTTGCTCTAAACGTTATTCCCTTTATTCTGTATCTGTACACTGTGGACGGCTTGATTGCAATCGTGTATAGTCTTTCCGCTGACTGGATGGCATGCAACATAGAAGCTTTACACTCTACCTTAGTACACGTGACAAAAATAAACTAAAGTATCATGATGCTGCCTCTGATGCAGTTTGAGTCAATATTGTGCATTTTTGTGGAATTTGATGTGTGGCTTGGTTAATTGGTGATACATTTGTCTCTTTAATGGTATTTTATGGAACATAGAACACAGAACAGTCCAGCACAAGAACAGGCCCTTTAGCCCACAATGTCTGTGCCAAACATGATGCCAAGACCAATTCTTATCTGCCCATTTCACTGTCATGAAGGGCATGTTACCATGCTGTAACTTTCAATTTGGGCGGCACGGTGGCACAGCAGTGGAGTTGATGCCCTACAGCGCCAGAGATCCTGACTACGGTTGCTGTCTGTATGGAGTTTGTATGTACTCTCCGTAACCACGTGGGTTTTCTCCAGGTGCTCCGGTTTCAAATCCCCAAAACGTGCAGGTTTGCAGGTTAATTGGCTTCTGTAATTTGTCTCTAGTGTGTGGGATAGAACTAGTGTACAGGTAATGGGCGGCACGGTAGCGCAGCGGTAGAGTTGCTGCTTTACAGCAAATGCAGCGCCGGAGACTCAGGTTCGATCCTGACTACGGGTGCTGCACTGTAAGGAGTTTGTACGTTCTCCCCGTGACCTGCGTGGGTTTTCTCCGAGATCTTCAGTTTCCTCCCACACTCCAAAGACGTACAGGTATGTAGGTTAATTGGCTGGGTAAATGTAAAAATTGTCCCTAGTGGGTGTAGGATAGTGTTAATGTGCGGGGATCACTGGGCGGCACGGACTTGGAGGGCCGAAAAGGCCTGTTTCCGGCTGTATATATATGATATGATATGATATGATCGATGGTCGGCGTGGACTCAGTGGGCCGAAAGGCCTGGTTCCGCATTGTATCTCTAAACCAAACTGAACTAAATTCAATCAAAGGAAAAGACTAGATAATAAACTGGCTTTCGTAGTGCATTCATGCCTTTTCTTCCCCGCTGAATTAGAATGGGCGCTCACACTGTGTTTCAATTAGTTCCCTCAAGCTCTTTATCTACCTGCTTTGCAAAAACTCTCGTGTGCTATCATTTTAATGCAGAATAACAGGGCCCCCTCGAGGGCAAATCCAAATTGTGGCGATCGTGTGGTTTAGGCACGTGCCAGAGATTTGAACCTGTTATTGCGTCCGTTCTGTCAGTGCAAAATAAAACAAAATCAGAGTTGGGAGAGATAAGATCTGGACTGAAGCAATGATTTCCTGTGTTCTGACACTGCAAATGTATCCAGTGTTCTCTGTACAAGAGCCAGATTAGTTGTTTACTCAAATAACCCAGTGTAGCAAATGTATGCAGCTCGTTAGTTTAGTTTTAGAGATACAGCATGGAAACAGGCCCTTCGGCCCACCGACCAATGCCCATGCCAACCAATGATCCCCGCACCCAAACACTATCCTACGCACACTAAGGACAATTTACAATTTTACTAAGGCAAATAACCTACAAAATTAAGAATTGTCCCCAGTGTGTGCAGGATAGTGTTAGTGTGCGGGGTGATTGCTGGTGGCAGTGCCGGATTAACTTAGTGGCAAAATGCTACGGGCCCCGTATTTCCGAGGGCCCCACACCAAATGCTTCTTCAGACTGAAGATTTTAAAAAAAACTAAAATACTTTGTTTGTGAGTGTTGTTTTGTACAAGCCAACCTTCCCCTTCCCTCCCCACCCTCTCCCCAGCCCCACGACAGTCCCAACTGAGATTAAACGGCCCCTGTAACGCACGGCTCAGTTTGGGCACGGCAATCTGCGGGCACGTCTCGGTCCCCGGCGCTGTGCGGGCCGCTCCGTCCCACCGGTCGCTCCGCACTCCGTCCCGGCTCAGTGACGCTTCCGGTCCGGGCTCCGGCTTCTTCTGCGGCCACCCCACCTCTTGCTCCCAGGGGGCCCCCTGACGAAGCCCCAGTCCACGCTGATGGGCTGCCCGGCCATCTCCAACCCGTTCAAACCCTCCATGGCTGCCAGTGCCTCCTTGTAGGTCTCGTACTCCACTGGAGCGCAGCCCTTGAGGGGCCGGTGCGCCGGGCCAGGTTGAGGTGCAGGTTCTTGATCTCACCGTACTCGGCAAACTTGTCGTGGATGTCCTTCCTCCTCGGTGGCTTCCTCGTGGACCCCGGTCACAAACAGGATCCACTCCTCCACCGAGCATTGAGGGCCCGGCTCATCGCTGTCTTGCTCCATGGAGTTGTCGTCTTCTCGCAGCCTGGATCCAGCGCCGTCCTCGGAGCCAAATCCTCGCCCCTTCCTCTGCTTCATCTTCTCCTTCAGTTTGTGGATACTTTCGTCGCCCTCGTCGTCCATGGCGAAGTCCTCGCCGCCCGCCTCATGGAGGTCCAGCAGAAGGTGGGTGACGTTTCGGGTCAAGACCCTTCGGAAGGGTCTCAACCCGAAACTTCACCCATTCCTTCTCTCCCGAGATGCTGCCTGACCCACTGAGTTATTCCAGCATTTTGTGTCTACCTCCGGAACGGGTGCCAGTTATAGCACTCCCAAATACGGGACAAGGTGCCTCACGTGACCTCACCCAGCCAGGAGCCACGTGCTCCCGCTCCACCAACAGCGGCCGCCCGGGCCGGGAGGTGGGTTGCTACGCAACCTCCGTTAGGCGGCGCCTGGGCCTACACTGTTCCGACCTCTGGAGGGTAGGCATGCATCTGCAGTTTTTCCTACCTACACTGTCAAGGCCTACAGCATCCGAGCCTACAGCGCCCCCCCGGGCCTAATACGGGACAAGCCCAAAATACGGGATGTCCCAACTAATTTGGGACAGTTGGCAACCCTAACCTCCGGACAGTGTAGGCCCGGGCGCCACCTAATGGAATTTGCATAGCAACCCGCCTCCCGGCCCGGGCGGCCTCCAAGGTGAAGGCACCTTGTCCCGTATTTGGGAGTGAGGAAGTTGGCAACCCTAGCTACAGGCCCCGCACTAGCTTAATCCGGCCCTGGCTGGTTGGCCTGGAGTTGGGCCAAAGGGGCTATTTTCACACTGTATCTCTAAAGTCTAAGGTCTAAAGTCTAAAGTAAAGTCTAATGGCAATGCCACCTACTCTCATTTCTCCTTCAATAGAGCCTTTAGTTTAAGAAAGAACTGCAGATGCTGGTTTGAATCAAAGGTAGACACAAAATGCTGGAGTAACTCAGATGGTCAGGCAGCATCTCTGGAGAGAAGGAATGGGAGACGTTTTGGGTTGGGACCCCTCTTTAGATTGAACTTTATTTTACTTTACTTTACTTTAGAGATACAGCTTAGAAACAGGCCCTTCGGCCCACCGAGTCCGCGCTGACCATCAATCACCCCGTACACAATTTACAATTTTATAGAAGCCTATTAACCCACAGACCTATACGTCTTTGGAGTGTGGGAAGAATCCGGAACACCCACAGAAAACCCACGCGGTCCCAGGGAGAACGTATGTACTCTGTGCGGACAGCACCCGGAGTCAGGATTGAACCCGGGTCTGGCGCTGCAAGGCGGTAACTCTACCACTGGCCCACTGTGCTGCCAACCATCTGTCTCTACCACCACTCCTGACAGCGTGTTCCAGGCACCCACCACCTTCTGTGTAAAAAAAAAACTTGCTCCACGCATCTCTTTTAAACTTTGCCCTTCTCATCTTAAAGCTATGCCCTCCAGTCTTTGACATCTTCATCTGCCTGTCTTCCCTGTTTAGACAATAGACAATAGGTGCAGGGGTAGGCCATTCGGCCCTTCGAGCCAGCACCGCCATTCAATGTGATCATGGCTGATCATTCTCAATCAGTACCCTGTTCCTTTTATAAACCTTTCAGAACATTATATACTTCTGTCATATCTCCATATACGTCTGTCAGGTCTCACAACAACCCAAGGGGTATTTTTTATTTCTGATGTGGGATATGGGCCATATGTGGGCAGGTGGGAGTAGTGTAGATGGGCATCTTAATTGTGCACGGGCAAGTTGGGCCAAAAGGCCTGTTTCTGTTATGTAGGACTTTATTTGTGATGAGTGTTCTGATTTTATTTTAGATTTTCTGCATCTGAACCGTTCTGCTTCTCCAAAGTGTATCTTTCAGCTGTGATAACGTCCATCTCTGGCCCCCCATTCCCTCCCCCCCCATATCTTTCCGCCCTGGTCATCATAGATGGGTTAGGCCATAGGACTTGTTCCTCTGCTCTATGACTCCCTACCTCTTCAGTTTTTATTCCCCTCCCTCTGTCTACACCTCAGTGCGGCTCAACAGTGCAGCGGTAGAGCCGTTGCCTTACAGTGCCATGAGACCCATGTTCGATCCTGACCTCGCTCGGGTGCAGTCTGTACGGAATTTGTGCGTTCTCCCTGTGGGAAGAAGCTGTTCGTGAGTCTGGTGGTGCGCGCTTTCAAGCTTCTGTACCTTCTGCCGGATGGGATCTTAGAGAAGAGGAAATGCCAGGCACGCTCACTTCTGCAAGTGCTACTCAGAAGCCCGACTACGCAATTTAATTATCATCCTGTCAACAAATGTATCGAAACACAGAGAAAGGGACACAAAGTGCTGGAGTAGCTCAATGGGTCGGGCAGCACCTCCGCAAAACAGGGAGAGGTGACGTTTCGGTTTGGGACCCTTCTTCAGACCCTGATCCTAAGTTCACGATCAATCGTAAGTTCCAGGAGCAGAACTAGGCCATTCCCCCAGCAATCTGGAATTGATCGGGTTGAGGAAGTTCAGTGGCTTATCATTTTCAAAACTCGGAAGTTGTGCAAAGGATTTTTGATATTAACAGCTTGTACATTGACCAGACCTGCTGTGGCGTGTGAGTGCGTCTGGATTCATGCGATTACACGATGCATCCACCATAAATTATAAATGCAAGGAACTGGATATTTTTATTGAACTTCCCAGTGTGTCTCACACTGCCTCTCCCTGACATTTGTAAAAATTGATGTATATTTATAGGTATTAACAATATTTCTTGTCTCCTTTTGTTTCCAATGGTTGCTCCAGCCTCTCCACCACTCGTTTTTACATTTCAAGACAGTGCCTATCTCCTGGCCTCATCCACATACATTGCGACTGCGACACTCACTGAATCATGCTTTACATTTAGCTTTGTACTGCACATCACCAAAGAACATGGAACATAGAACAGCTTAGCGCAAGAACAGGCCCTCCGGGGCAACTTGCAGAGGTCAATTGACCCACCAACTTTCACGTCTTTGGGATGTGGGATGAATCCAGGGGGGAAACGTGCAAACTCCCCACAGACAGCATCCGAGGTTAGGGTCGAACTGCGGTTACTGCAGTTGCAACTCCCCATGTCCCAGACACCAGTCTGGCCCTTGTAGGTTACCGAACAGGTAAACTGCAGAAGTTGGAATCAGAGTGTTGGAAGAACTCAGCGAGTCAGGCAGCACCTGTGGAGGGAGTGGACAGGCGACGTTTCTGGTTAGGACCCTTCCCCAGGCTGAATTTGCCAGAAGAAAGCTCCCGACCTGAAATGGCATCCGCCCACTCCCTCCACAGGTGCTGCCTGAGCCGTTGAGTTCCTCCAGCACATTGTTTAATTTAGTTTAGAGATGCAGCGTGGAAACAGGCTCTTCAGCCCACTGTGTCTGTGCCGACCAGCAATCTCCTGCACACTAGATCTGTCCTGCAGAGTAGGGGCAATTTACAGAAGCCAATTAACCTACACTTTCTCATCTACTCCCTACACACAATGGCCGTTTTTTTTTTACTGAGGCCAGTTAACCTACAAACCCACACGTTTTTCGAGTGTGGAAGGAAACCGGAGCACCTGGAGAAAACCCACACGGTCACAGGGAGAACGTACGGACAGCACCCATAGTCACCCGGGTCACTGGCGCTGTGAGGCAGCAGCTCTACTGCTGCTCCACTGTGCCTCCCTGCTGTGTTTTGAATATAATACAAATATAATGTATTTGTGTTTATCTTAGAAAATGTACCGAACTCCATCGTCTGCAAAAATGGAAATGATGGTCTATAATTTCTATAAATGATGGTCTATAATTTCTTAAAAGACTGCAATTTAAAATGCAGAGCAGGTTATAATCGAGCAAGATGAGAGGTCATCTTTCCGTTGTTGGGGGTGGTGACTCCCTTTGATTTAGATTCATTGAAATGGCATGGGGAGTTTCCGCTGTGATCTTAAGAAGCTTTGGAGCCTTTATATTGAGTTTGTCTAGGCCTGTAAAGTAACTCGACTGATCTCCAGTATTCAAGAGTGCTTTTAATTATGTCGGTATTTAATTCAAAATTTCTACTGTCATTGTGGAATTTAAAGCTTCCACCCCAAAATCCGCTTTCCCCTTTCTCCCCCTCCCCTCTTCTCTTCCTTGTGCCACACTTGGATTCACACTCCTTTCTCCCCTTCCCCCTTCCCTTCCACCTATATTCCATCCTCTGGCTTCACAATTCGAATATTCGTAAATCGAATATCACTGTACCTTAATTGGTACACGTGACAATAAAAACCTTGAACCTTGAACAATTCATACCTATGTAATCGGCCTCAGTAAATTGTCCCTAGTGTGTAGGATAGAACTCGTGTGAATGGAGGTCGGCACGGACTCGGTGGGCCAAAGGGCCTGTTTCCATGCTGTACCTCCAAACTAAACTTAACTAAACGAAACTAGTGTACGGCTGTTGGTCGGCAGGGACTCAGAGGGCCGAAGGGCCTGCCTCCACACTGTACCTCTAAACTAAACTAAACTAGTGTACAGGTGATCACTGGTAGGTGCAGACACGGTGGGCTGAGCGGCCTGCTTTTGCGCTGTATCTCTAAACTTAACAAATCTAGACTAATGTAAACTAGTGTACAGGGTGATCACTGGTCAGCGGGGACAGGGTAGGCCAAAGGGCCCGTTTCCGTGCTGTATTTCTCAACTCAACTTAGCAAAACTTAACGGCTGCTCCAGATGTCAACTTCTTTACATCGGCGAAACCAAACGCAGGCTCGGCGATCGTTTCGCTCAACACCTTCGCTCAGTCCACCTTAACCAAGCTGATCTCCCGGTGGCTGAGCACGTCAACTCCCCCTCCCACTCCCAGTCTGACCTTTCTGTCATAGGCCTCCTCCAGTGCCACAGTGAGGCCCACCGGAAATTGGAGGAACAGCACCTCATATTTCGCTTGGGCAGCTTTCAGCCCAGTGGTATGAACATCGACTTCTCCAACTTTAGATAGTTCCTCTGTCCCTCTCATCCCCTCCCCCTTCCCAGTTCTCCCTCTATCTTCCTGTCTCCACCTATATCCTTCCATTGTCCCGCCCCCCTGACATCAGTCTGAAGAAGGGTCTCGACCCGAAATGTTACCCATTCCTTCTCTCCTGAGATGCTGCCTGACCTGCTGAGTTACTCCAGCATTTTGTGAATAAATACCTTCGATTTGTACCAGCATCTGCAGTTATTTTCCTAAACGTAACTAAACGTAACTAAACAAAACTAATGTGTAGTTGATCGCTGGTCGGTGTGGAATCAATGGGCCGAAGGGCTTGTTTCCATGCTGAATCTCTAAACTAAACTAAACTAGATTAAACTAAACTAAACAAAACTAAATTGCCACAGCTTAGTCTTAAAATGGGTTCCAAAATCTCACCCATTCCTTTTTTCCAGAGATGTTGCCTGACCCGCTGAGTTCCTCCAGCATTTTGTGTCTGTCTTTGGTATAAACCAGCACCTGCAGTTCCTTCCAGCACAGCTTAGTTAATATGGATCTAGCTTCCTCTTGCCATTCTCTCCCAAGTGTGGCAGAGGAACTGCGGATTGAAACTCTGTCACGTGAGAAGATTCTCTTCCTTTGGTTTATTTGAGGGGCTATTTATATTCCCGCCCATCAATAATTTAAGGAGTATGAAGCAGCACAGTTTTACTTCACTCATTTTCCAAATGCTGACAGAGGTTGCTAAGAATTGTTCTCCGCTCACACAAACCAATCTGCCTTCTCCAAATTGCTCTCCGGAAACTGTTCCCCAAGTACTGAGGGTCCTCGGGTCATCGGGTGATGGAACTAATCCCTTGAGCCCACCCCAAACATCAACCACCCATGAAGGCACAGGAGCGCAGCGGTAGAGTTGCTGCCTCACAGCACCAGGCACCCGGGTTCGATCCTAACCATGGGTGCTGTCTGTACAGAGTCTGTACGTTCTCCCTGTGACTGTGTGGGTTTTCTCCGGGTGCTCCGGTTTCCACCCACACGCCAAAGACGTGCAGGTTTGTCGGTTAATCGGCTTCGGTAAAATAGCAAGTTGTCCCGAGTGTGTAGGATAGTGCTAGTGTAAATGGTGATCATTGGTCGGCACGGACTCGGCGGGCCGAAGGGCCTCTTTCCACGCTGTATCTCTAAAGTCTAAGGTCGATACAAATCCTAAACTAATCCCCTTCACTTCTGGCCACATTCTGTCAACTCCCCTCAAATTCTACCACAAACCTGTACGCTTAAGACAATTAGTTTCCGTTTTGTTTAGAGATAGTGTAGAAACAAGCATGTTGGCCAACTGGATTCACGCCGACCTTCCATCACTAGTTCTATAGCACACACTGGGGATATGGGTCAAACACGGGCAAATGGGGCTAGTTTAGATGGGGCATCTTGGTCGTCATGGGCAAGTTGGGCTGAAGGGCCTATTTCCATTCTGTACGGCTCTGTGACGATGACTACTTGTTAAACCACTGTGCCAGTCACAAGAGCATCATTAGGCTGTGTGTGAAATAATTGATATGGGAGTATCAAGACTTCTACAAACAAGCTTCACAGAAACATCAATTATTCCTCCGTCTACTAATAATCCTAATTTATCGTCTATTTCTAAAAATAGTCTGCCGTCGACCTTGGATTCACCTTCTGATCTTGAACCGAACTGAGCCTGTGATTTTATTCTGCCGTTCAGTCCCAGTCAGAAGACAGGACAGGGATGAGTTCAAAATGGACCCCACACAAATCCACCTTGTTGTCTGTGTGTGGGTAGACTTGCATCCTATCTGCTGAAGCAGGAAGCTTAGAGTTTACTTTAGACTTTAGAGATACAGTGTGGAACCAGGCCCTTCGGCCCATCGAGTCCACTTCGACCAGAGATCACACTGTACACTAGGGACAATTTACAATTTACAGAAGCCAATTAGCCTGCAAACCTGTACATCTTCTGGAGTGTGGGGGAGATCCGGAGCACCTGGGGAAAACCCACGCAGGCACGGGGAGAACGTACAAACTCCATCCAGACAGCACCGGTAGTCAGGATCGAACCCGTGTCTTTGGCGATGTAAGGCATCAACTTTGCTGCTGCGCCACTGACCCACCCACCATTATAGAACATAGAAATGTACAATCAGTCTGAAGAAGGGTCTCGTGTTCTGGCAACATCCTCGTAAATCTCCCCTACGCTCTTTACAGCTTAACGGGAAGGCTCGTGGGAAGGTGTGGAGAAGAAAATGGAATTCATGTAAATAGGTAGAAACAAGGAAGTGCAGGTGCTGGTTTATACCAAAGAGAGACACAAAGTGCTGGAGTAACTCAGCAGGTCAGGCAGCACCTTTGGAGAAAAACGAAGGGTGACGTTTCACGTCTGAAGAACGGTCCCCACTTGAAACATCACCCATCCTTTCTCTCCGGAGATGCTGCCTGAGCCGCTGAATTATTCCAGCATTTTGTGTCTGTCATAATGTAAATGGTTGTCTGATGGCTGGCATGGACGGTGTGGGGTGAAGGCCCTGCTTTTGTGCTGACAAGGCTCCCCTGTAGCTCCTATTGCCTCTCCTGTAGCTGCATGCTAAGATGTTGAGAGTATTTTGAGTTAAAATTAGCTTATGTTCATTTCAAAGAGCTTTGGTTCCAATTACTTCCTGTTTGGAATCAAATAGGAAATCTTTGAAATGTGAAGCATTGCAGAAGGGCTGGCTGCACAGATGGCTTGGTCAGATTCCCCGACTGTTCACTCACTTGTTGCGTTCCGTTTAATTTAGTTTCGTTTAGTTTAGTTTAGTTTAGTTTAGTTTAGTTTAGTTTAGTTTAGTTTAGTTTAGTTTAGTTTAGTTTAGTGTGGAGAGCCAGCATGGAAACAGGCCCTTCGGCCCACTGAGTCCAGGCCGACCACTGACCAACGATCACCCGAAAACTAGTTCAGGTCAGGACCCTTCTTCAGACTCGACCTGAAACGTTACCTATCCATGTTCTCCAACCAGAGTTACTCCAGCATTTTTGTGGCTTATTTTTACTAAGGAGGAATCTTGGTCAGCGTGGACACGTTGGGCTGAAAGGCCTGCTTCCATTCTGGATGACTCCGTGACTCTGGCTACAAGCCTTCTGACATGAATTCCAATTTTTGTAAACCAGCATCTGCAGTTCCCTGCATCTGAATTCCAATTGAAAGTGGCCATGCGTCCGAATCCAATTGAAAGTGACCAATTGAAAATTGAGTATTGCCAGCATTTTCTGCTTTTATTACAGGAATAGCCCAGGTGTACAGGAGCTCCTACTGGAGCCTTCAAGTGATAAATAATTACAGACCACACTGTAAAGTAAAACGTGAAAGACAATTACAAACAGCAGCAGAGTAAAGAGTGGGCTGGTGGAAATTAAATAAATGAACCACAAATTATTTTGTTCGGCAGAAAGCAAGGCAGGTGCAAATTAGTTTGAGGTATATTTTGGACTTCATTTGGAGTAACTTCCATGTGATTTCACAAGCACTGAGTGCTTTGGACTTTAGATTTTAGACTTTCGAGATATAGCGTGGAAATAGGCCCTTTGGCCCACCGAGTCCGTGCCGACCAGCAATCCCTGTACACTAATTCTATCCTACACACTGGGGACAATTTACAATTCTACCAAAGCCAATTAAGCTGCAAACCTGTACGTCTCTAGAGTGTGGGAGGAAATCGGAGCACTTGGGAAAAGCCCACATGGTCACAGGGAGAACGTTAAAACTCAGTACAAACAGCACCCATAGTCAGGATTGAACCAACCCAGGTCTCTGGCACTGTGAGGTAGCAGTGCCACCTTCATATATGCCCATTATGTCGACTCAGGAAAACAAATACAATAATAAGGTTGGAGGCTTTAGAGGGCAGAGAGCCGGAAGTGATGAAACCCACGATAAGGCTAGAGATCCAGGATTCAGGGGTGTTCATAGATAGACACAAAGCGCTGGAGTAACTCAGCGGGACAGGCAGCATCTCTGGAGAGAAGGAATGGGTGACGTTTCGGGTTGAGACCCTTCTTCAGACTGATGTCAGGGAAGTGGGCGGTACAGAGATAAAATGCTGTCTTAATTCACCGGTTAACTGTGGGTGCTAAGCTTTGTATCACCCAGCCTCAGGAGACTGAGGAAATTCAGCATATCTCCCACTAACTTCTGTCGATGCATTGTACAAAGCATAGTTTAGTTTAGTGTATTATTATTGTTGTCACGTGTACCGAGGTACAGTGAAAAGCTTTCTTGTTGCGTACATGATTACAATCAAGCCGTATATAATGTTCAGATATAGAATAAAAGGAATAATGTTTTGTGCAAGATAAAGTCCAGTAAAGTCCAAGGCTCTCCAATGAGGTAGATAGTAGCTCAGGTTAACTCTCTAGTTGGTGATAGGATGGTTCAGTTGCCTGATAACAGCTGGGAAGAAACTGTCACTGAATCTGGGGGTGTGCGTTTTCACACTTCTGTACCTCTTGCCTGATGGGGGAGGGGAGAAGAGGAAGTGACCGCAGTGAGATGGTTCCTTGATTGTGCTGCTGGCCTTGCCGAGGCAGCGTGAGGTATAGATGGAGTCAATGGGAGGGAGGTTGGGGTTGTGTAATGGTCTGGGCTGTGTGCACAACTCATCACAGCACGGTTTGGGAACAGCTCTCAAACACAGAACACAATCCTCCAAATGCCCGCTGAGTTACTCCAGCTTTTTGTGTCTATCTTTGGTTTAAACCAGCATCTGAAGTTCCTTCCTACTCCAAATGCAGCCTAACCAAAGTCCTATAAAGCTGCAACATGACTTCCTGTCTTCAAAATTAAATGTATTCAGTTATTTACAATAATATTTACACATCAAACTTTAACAAAACACCCACGGCCATCATACAAAGTTGGCAAATATTCCTTACAACTGAACATCAAATGATTATATTGCAATCCTGATCCTGGGTGCAGTGAGTCCCCTGTGGCCCTGCCACTCCTCCATGGTGCCAGTGGACACCACCTGTTCTTTTTCAAGGGACACCCGGGCACGGGCATAGCCCTGGAAAAGGGGCAGGCAGTCGGCTCGGGCAGAGTCCTCTGCCTGGCGCCGTGACCCACCAATGGCCAACTTGGCCAGGCCCAGGAGCAACCCGACCAGGACAACCTCTGCTCCACCCACTCCCCTACGTACTAGTTGCCCAAAGATTAGGATTGTGGGACGAAACTCAATGCCCCGACTGATGAAAGTGAATGCAGATACAGTGAATGGCGGTGCTGGCTCGAAGGGCCGAATGGCCTACTCCTGCACCTATTGTCTATTGTCTATTGTCTATTGTGAACAGCTCCAGAGTATAATTAATTGTGTTTCAGTACGACAGAACTAGAGATAATTTCCCCCATACCATAATCATGCACGCTGTTAATTCACTGCTTACAAACACCCAGAGCGGCCACGTTTAATTCCCAGTGTTGTAATTATCTATTTCCCAAAAGCTTTGTTAATGTAATGTTGGAGCCAGACTGAAGTATCGGTTAATAACAGTGCTGGCAATCATTGGTTAATGATGGATAATGGAGGCTCGGTCTATCTTTGAGCAGCAGTACGGGGGAAGGGATTGAATATGAAGTGTTTATTTACCGGGGAGTTTAGGCTTAGGTTTAGGTTTATTGTTGTCATGAGTTGAGTGAAAAGCTTTGTGTAGATACAGTGAAAAGCTTTGTGTAGGAAGGAACTGCAGATGCCGGTTTAAACCGAAGGTAGGCACAAAAAGCTGGAGTAACTCCGGGACAGGCAGCATCTCTGGAGAGAAGGAATGGGTGACGTTTCGGGTCAAGACCCTTTTTCAGACTGATTAGGGATAAGGGAAACGAGAGATATAGACGGTGATGTAGAGAGATAAAGAACAATGAATGAAAGATACGCAAAAAAGTAACAATGATAAAGGAAGCAAGCCAGTGTTAGCTGTTTGTTGGGTGAAAACGAGAAGCTAGTGTGACTTGGGTGGGGGTGGGACAGAGAGAGGGGGAGCTAGTGTGACTTGGGTGGGGGTGGGACAGAGAGAGGGGGAGCTAGTGTGACTTGGGTGGGGGTGGGACAGAGAGAGGGAGAGCTAGTGTGACTTGGGTGGGGGTGGGACAGAGAGAGGGAGAGCTAGTGTGACTTGGGTGGGGGTGGGACAGAGAGAGGGGGAGCTAGTGTAACTTGGGTGGGGGTGGGACAGAGAGAGGGGGAGCTAGTGTAACTTGGGTGGGGGTGGGACAGAGAGAGGGGGAATGCCTGGGTGAGAGAAATCAATATTCATACTACGAGGCTGCCCAAGCAACAATGGAGGAGACCGAGGACAGAAAGGACAGTGTGGGAATGGGAAGGAGAATTAAAGTGCTTAGCAACCGGGAGATCAGGTAGGTCCAGGCGGGCTGAGCGAAGGTGTTTAGCGAAACGATCGCCCAGTCTGCCTTTGGTCTCGCCGATGTAGAAGAGTCTACACCTTGAACAACGGATACAGTAGATGAGGTTGGAGGAGGTGAAAAGCTTTGTGGCAAGCATTCCAATTAAAGTAGATAACACTATACATGAATACAATCAAGCCAAACTCAAGTACAACAGGTAGAGCAGAGGGGAAGGTACAGAGTGCAGAATATAGTTCAGCATTGTAGCGCATCCCTTCCAGAGACCATGGGCTCCCTCCCTAAAAATGGCAGCTCGAGGTGATAGAGTGGTAAAGAAGGCGTGTGGTATGCTTGCCTTCACCGGTCAGATCATTGTGTGTAAGAGTCAGGAAGTCACGAGAAGGCCGATGAATGGGATTGAGTGTGAAAAATAGATCAGCCGTGCTTGAATGGTGGAGTGGACTCGATGGGCTGAATGGCCTAATTCTGCTCCTATGTCTTATGGTCTTATGGCCTGTTTCCATGCAGTATCCTTTATTCCATCGATCCATCCTTCACTCCCAAAACTGACCTTGCTTCATCATCCGCTCTTTTCCCAAAACTGTCGAATATCTGTCCAGATTCATACCTCCACAGTATTGTTCTGTCTGGCCACCACTGAATGTAACTGCACTGTTATCAGAGCCATCTTTCATACACACAGCACAAGGGCAGCATTGATTATTTTTACAGTCACATTAAGCTTTCAGGACAGCCTTTTAAAACCTCATTTACTTACAAGGTTGCCAAGTTGCATGCTGTCATTGCCCAAGCTCTGTTACCAAATTGCACCATAAAACCTTTGAATATCTGTGGGTTGCTGTTCTTATTTGCATGTGTAGCCGAGAGAACGTTTGTGTGAGTTCCACGCACGATACAGTCCATGGTTGAGTGACTACAATGATGGCAGCACGGTGGTGCAGCGGTAGAGCTGCTGCCTTACAGCGCCAGAGACCCGTGCTCGATCCTGACTACGGTTGCTGTCTGCACGGAGTTTGTACTTTCTCCATATATCTGCGGGGTTTTCCCCCGGGTGCTCCAATGTTTCCCCACACTCCAAAGATGTACAGGTTTGTAGGTTAAATGGGTTTGGTTAAAATTATAAATTGTCCTCGGTGTGTAGGATAGTGCTAGTGTGTGGGGTGATCGCTGGATGGCACGGTCTCAGTGGGCCAAAGGGCCTGTTTCCGTGCTGTACCACTGGTCCAAAGTCTAAACATATCGGCAGTTTTGCTGCTTATCATAAAGGAAGAGGGCAGGCACGGGTTACTGATTGTGGATGATCAGCCATGATCACGATGAATGGTGGTGCTGGTTCGAAGGGCCAAATGGCCTTCTCCTGCACCTAATTTTCCATGTTTCTATGAATCAAGGAACTGCAGATTGTGGTATATTAAAAAGGGTCTTGACCCGAAACGTCGCCTATTCCTTGCCTCCAGAGATGCTGCCTGACCCCCTGCGTTACTCCAGCATGTTGTGTGTAAACTGGCATTTGCAATTCCTTCCTACACATTTTGTCCGCTCCTCAAGGTATGCCTACTTTGAAGAAGTTCTCCTCTCTCCAACACGAATTTTGCAACGTACTCTCTAACCGCTCCCCCTCTGTGATTCCTCATGATCTCTGGCTGTACAACCACGTTTAAATCAGTCAGAAGAGGGGTCTCGACTCGAAAAGTCACCTATTCCTTTTCTCCAGAGATGCTGCCTGACCCGCTGAGTTACTGCAGCATTTTGTGTCGATATTCAAGATTTTAGGAGTTCTGTTGTATCATGTATGTGACAAAGTCTTATAGAAGAATATGTCAACTCTATTGTTGCTTATCATAAAACCAGTCCCCTTTGTGGATATTAAGCCTTTGAGAATGTTTATTAGGATGTTATGCATATGGTGATAATGATGGGCTAAATCAACAGTGTTTACCAGAGTCATTAGCAGAGGATGTAAATAGCTTCTACGGATGACAAATCTCTTGTGTGTTGGACGGAACTGCAGATGGTGGTTTAAAACAAAGATAGACACATAAAGCTGGAGTACTGCGGGTCAGGCAGCATCTCTGGAGAAAAGGAATAGGTGTCGTTTCGGGTCTAGACCCTTCTTCAGACTGAGAGTTAGGGGAAAGGGAAACGAGACTCATAGACAATGCATAGGACAAGTGAAAGAAAGCAAAAAGCAACAATGATCAAGGAAAGGCGAAGCCCACAATGGTGTAATGTTGGCTGTGGGCTAGGTGATAACGTGCTCTACAGACAGTGAAACTCAACAGGATGACAGTGAAACTAGTACATCGACTGGGACGGAGGAGGGCTGAGGAGAGGGGGGATGCAGGGGGTTTACTTGAAGTTAGAGAAATCAAAATTAATACCCAAGCGAAATATGAGGTGCTGTTCCTCCAATTTGCATTTGACAATGGGGGAGGCCCGGGCCAGAAAGGTCAGTGTGGGAGTGAAACCTCTTGTGTGTCTCAGGGTACGAGCGTGTTCCTGTGAATTCGCTAATGGGTGAACGGTAACGCAAAAAGAGACAACCATAGGGACTGTTCGCTCCCATCAGTCAGTCCCAGCCAAGAGCTACCGCAATCAAACTGAGTGTGATTCATGAGAATGGAGTTATGTAACAGGGTAACAATAATAGATAGCTAAAGGATCCCCACAGGCCTGGGGAAGAAAAAACTAGGCACATTCCCAGGGCTTAAGATGGTTAGTCAAAGAATTTCAGCCATCTGGCAAATGTCCCACTGAAACTAAATGAAACGCTCAAGACAATATATCTCTACATCAACACGGGGCTGGACTGAGCCTTGTTTGAGAAAGAATAAAGGGCTGCAGAGGAGAATAGGTCACAAGGTTTGATGGTGGAAGATGAGCTAACTCAATGTGATGCCAATCTGGATTTGATAGCTCCACAAACAATCCACTGGTTCAATGATTCAATGGTCCTTTATTATCGTTAAAGGTAGAGTATGATTCTTTTTTTAGCATACAGATCAGTGAGATTATTGGCACACACAAGTACAATCCCCGATTAAGTACATCACGCATGGAATCAGCCTACTGAGTCCACATGCAAGAGTCGCCTGGTTTTGGCGCCATTTTCAACGTCCGATCAACTGGGCGGCACGGTGGCGCAGCGGTAGAGTTGCTGCCTTACAGCGAATGCAGTGCCGGAGACTCAGGTTCAATCCTGACTACGGGCGCCGTCTGTACGGAGTTTGTACGTTCTCCCCGTGACCTGCGTGGGTTTTCTCCGAGATCTTCGGTTTCCTCCCACACTCCAAAGACGTACAGGTATGTAGGTTAATTGACTGGGTAGATGTAAAAATTGTCCCTAGTGTGTGTAGGATAGTGTTAATGTGCGGAGATCGCTGGGCGGCGCGGACCCGGTGGGCCGAAGGGCCTGTTTCCGCGCTGTATCTCTAAATCTAAAATCTAAAAACCGTTGTCTCTACCCTCGCCCGGCCACCTTCAGTCTTCGCGCCCTGGGGAAGCGCCTACCGCATCCGCCTTTGAGGGCGCAGAAGGTCAGACCCACCCCCCCAGTTCTTCTTACGCTGTAGAAGATGGTGAAGCATGGTTAACCTTTGCCTGTTCACTGATGCAACCAAGCTCCACATTGAGGTCCACAATTGTAAGGCCCAGACCTTTCATCACTGTGTCACTCCTTAACAGAATGGCCCAGCAAGGTGCCAGGACTAGTATGAGTTAAAGGTGTGAAGGGACCAGCAGGAGTGGTTACACAGGGGGAATTAACCTCGATAACCTGGGACACTGGGGTCCACTCCACCCAGGCACCTTGGCGGAGGAGGTGAGAACGAGAAGAGGTTTCGTTTTTAGTTTCAGAGATACAGCGCGGAAACAAGCCCTTCGGCCCACCTAGTCCATGCAGACCAGCGATGCCCAGGCACTAACACTATCCGACACACCAGGGACAATTTACAATCTTTACCAAAGCCAATTAACCTGCAAACTCATACGTCTTTGGAGTGTGGGAGGAAACCGGAGCACCCGGGGAAAACCCACGTGGCCAAGGGGAGAACGTACAAACTCCGTACAGACAGCGTCCGGAATCAGGATCGAACCCGGGGTCTCTGCGCTGTAAAGCAACACCTCTACCGCTGCGCCACCATGCCTAACGAGGTGTGCTCCAACTGTAGGTGACTAGGAGACCTTCCGCAAACCTGTTCAGAAGAGTGGGGGGACAGGAAGTCAAGGTCAAGGGATATAATGTTCAGCGTCCCCACACTAGAGGCCATCAGTGAAAGTGCCTTCAAATATGAAATTAAGAAGATAAGAAACAAGAACAGGAGCAAGCCATTTAATTACTTGGGTCTTCGCCAGTATTGAGTGAGATCATAGATAGACACAAAGTGCTGGAGTAATTTAGCAGGTTAAACAGCATCTCTGGAATAAAAGGATGGGTGACATTTCAGGTCGGGCCCCTTCTTCTTCACATATCTCGACTACATCGTATCCCCCCCTGGTCCAATCCCTCCACGCCTGTGTCCAAGACACCTCACACGCCCTTCTAGCTCAGTCTGAAGATGGGTCTCGACCCAAAACATCACCCGTTCCTTCTATCCAGAGATGCTGCCTGTCCCGCTGAGTTACTCCAGCATTTTGTGACCATCTTCGGTGTAAACCAGCATCTGCAGTTCCTTCCTACACTTATAAAGTTTGTACGTTCTCCCTGTGACCACATGGGGTTTTTTCCGTGTGCCCATTTCCTCCAACATTACAAGGATTTGCGATTTATTCACAAAATGCTGGAGTAACTCAGCAGGTCAGGCAGCATCTCGGGAGAGAAGGAATGGGTTACTCCAGCATTTTGTGAATAAATCGATTTGTACCAGCATCTGCAGTTATTTTCTTATACTACAAGGATTTGCGGGTTTGTGGGTTAATTGGCCTCTGTAAATTGTGTGTAGGCTAGAACTAGTGTGCAGGTCATTGATAATTGGCGTGGACTCGGTGAGCTGAAGGTCCCGATTCCATGCTGTGTATCTGAACTAAACTCAAAAAAACTAAATTGCACTCACCACTTTCTCAATTAAAAATCCCAATTTGTGTTTTTCTTTTGTTAAAAAAATCCTAATTCAATGCTCTTGGTGGGTTCGAATTCATATTCCCTGGATCATTCGTCTGCTAACATCAATAACTCTGAGCTTGAATCATCCTGCACTCCACCATAACCAAAGCAGCTCGTTGAGAGAGATTGAAGTAATTTCACAGTTCTGAGGCTGTGTGATTTACAGAGTGAGTGAAGTCACCGTGAGCAGCAGCAGTGTGGGGGAGAGTGAGTCGAACAGGGAGGAAAGTGCCGAGCAACATCCACAAATTGACAGGTTCTTTTCTCCATACTTCCCGGGAGGGGTCCGGGCAGGGGTGCAGTGGAGCTCCGCACCGGCACCTCGGTAACAAAACAAAAGCCAAAATAAACAGCGGGGAACTTTAACCAGCGGGCGATTTACCCCTTGGCCGCCCCGGCGCCAGTGACAGCTCCGGCACCTAAAGAATTAGCACTGCAACACTGAATATGGACGTATTCATCGAACGATTCCAGGCTCCCAATGGAAGGGATGCAATCATAGGAGGAGTAGCTCTGCAAATCACGGCAAGAGTTGGCTGCTCGCTCTTCTATGTAGCTAACAATGATGTAGCAAGACAAAACAATCCCGGAGTACTGCCACTCAGCAGCATTTCTGGAGAGCACAGAAAGGTGACGTTTCAGGATGGAACCCTTCTTCAGACTCACACAAAGACCATTGATCACCCGTTCATGCCAATTCTATGTTATCCACCTCTATCTTTCAGCCTGAAGAAGGGTTCAGACCCGGAACGTCACCTGTTCCTTTTCTCCAGAGGTGCTGCCTGACCCGCTGAGATAATAGACAATAGACAATAGACAATAGGTGCAGGAGGAGGCCATTCGGCCCTTCGAGCCAGCACCGCCATTCAAAGATACTCCACCACTTTGTGTCTATCTTCCGGTATAATAATAATAATAATAATAATACATCACATTTATATAGCGCTTTTCATACACTCAAAGACGCTTTACAGGGATTTAGAGAACATAGGGAAGTGAATAAATAGATAAATAAGTAAACGAACAGAGAAAGGAGACAGAGGGTGGGGTGATCTTCAGTGGTTGAAGGCAGTATGTTTTGAATGTGGTGAGTGTGGAGGAGTCTCTGACGGTTTGAGGTAGTGAGTTCCATAGGGTGGGAGCAGCGATGGAGAAAGCCCTGTCCCCCCAGGATCTGAGTTTGGTCCGGATGTGGGGGGATAGGAGATTGGCAGCAGCAGAGCGGAGGGTGCAGGTGGGAGTGTGCCTGTGGAGGAGGTCGGTCAGGTAGGATGGGGCCAGGTTATGGAGGGCTTTGTAGGTCATGAGGAGGATTTTGTACTGGATTCTCTGGGGGATGGGGAGCCAGTGGAGTTTGTAAAGGACGGGGGTGATATGGTCACGGATCGGGGTGTGGGTGAGTAGACGGGCAGCGGAGTTTTGAATGTATTGAAGTTTACTGATGATTTTTGAGGGTGCGCCATAGAGGAGGCTGTTGTAGTAGTCCAGACGGGAGGTGATGAAGGTGTGGATGAGGGTTTCTGCAGCTGTGGAGGAGAGGCATGGATGGAGACGGGCGATGTTTTTGAGGTGGAAGAAGGCTGTCTTTGTGATGTGTTTGATGTGTTTGTCGAAGGAGAGGGTTTGATCAAAGATGATTCCAAGATTCCGGATGTATGGGGAGGTGGATACTGGGAGACCATCAATGTTGAGGATGAAGTTTTGGGTGGATTTGGTGAGCGTTTTTGGACCAATGATGATGATTTCAGATTTCAGGTATAAACCAGCATCTGCAGTTCCTTCCAACACAATGATGTATCAAGCAAGTATTTATGCAATTTCCAAGTGTGGAAGCTCATCCTTGGTTCGATGACAGTGGCTTTTCCACAAAGCAGTGGCTTCCCCCGCTTGGTCGGAAGTAGAGCCAACACACTGACATGAGCCCAGAGTGAACTCTGCAGTTCACTAGTTTTGGACTTTAGACTTTACTTTAGACTTTAGAGATACAGTGCGGAAACAGGCCCTTTGGCCCTTTGGCCCACCGAGTCCGTGCTGACCAGCCATCACCCTGTACACTAGCACTATCCTACACACTAGGGACAATTTACAATTTACAGAAGCCAATTAACCTACAAACCTGTACGTCTTTGGAGTGTGGGAGGAGACCAGAGCGCCCACAGAAAACCCACGCGGTCACAGGGAGAACGTGCAAACTCCATACAGACAGCACCCATTGTCAAGAACAAACCTGAGTCTCTGGTGCTGCAAGGCAGCAACTCTACCACTGCACAACAATGCTGCCATTTATTGAGGGAAAAAGAACCAAATGCAGGGCAGACGACTGTGCCACATGCTTCATGCTGGGGGAGGTAGACTGGCTGATTGGTGGATCGACTGTGCCACATGCTTCATGCTGGGGGAGGTAGACTGGCTGATTTGTGGATCGACTGTGCCACATGCTTCATGCTGGGGGAGGTAGACTGGCTGATTGGTGGATGGCAAAGAATGGGAATAAAGGGAGCCTTCTCCGCTCGGTTGTGAAAAGGTCACAGGTCATCATAACCCAATCCCATGATCGGCCTATGACGAGCGATTGACGTCTCTGGGCCTCTACTCGCTGTTTGGAAGGATGAGGTAGGGATTGTATTGAAACTTACCGAACAGTGAAAGGCCTGGATGGAGGAGATGTGGAGAGGATGCTTCCAGGGGTGGGAGAGTCTAGCACCAGAGGGCACAGAATAAAAAGATGTACCTAGAATGGAGATGAGGTGGGATTTCTTTAGCCAGAGGGTGGTGAATCTGTGGAATTCATTGCCACAGACAGCTGTGGAGGCCAAGTCATTTGGAATATTTTTAAAGCAGAGATTGACAGGTTCTTGATTAGTAAGGGCGGCAAAGGTTACAGGGAGAAAGCAGGAGGAGTTGGGAGGCAAAGATAGATCAGCCATGATTGAATGGCGGAGCAGACTCGATGGGCCAAATGGCCTAATTCTGCTCCTATGTCTTATGGTCTTACGGTCTAATGGTAACTCAATAATCAGTTACAGTGCACATGGTGGGCCTGTTTGTCTAACTTTATCAATGCTCCTCATCTTTATATATACCTCTATAAAATCACCCCTCAGTGTCCTACAAGGAATAGAGTAGACACAAGGAACTGCACATGTTGGAAACACCAGAAAAAAGCACAAAGCAGGGAAACCGGGCATTGGGCCCATTGAGTTCATGCTGACCATCGATCACCCATCACACTTGTTCTGTGTTCACTTTTCCATCCAATCCCTACACTAGGGACAATTTACAGAGGCCAATTAACCTACAAACCTGCACATCTTTTGGGATGCGGGAAGAAACCGGAGCACCCGGACGAAGCCCACGTGGTCACAGGGAGAACGTACAAACTCTGCACAGGTTTTTGGATATTAGAGAAATTAGGGAGATGCAGGAAAATGGGATTGAGGTAGGAGGAGATCAGTGGATCAGCCATGATCACGGTGAACGTTGGAGTAGAATTGAAGGGGGTCAGAGCAATGAAGACAGACCAAGAGGGAGGGACATGTTGGCATCCAGGAAACAAAGCCTTGCTTCTGTAATTCCAAAATTGCACAAGAATTAAATGCAAAAGCAATGATCATTCCTTTCTGCTTCTGTACCTGGGGGCATTAAGCCTGCTGCGATTTATTTTAACCATTGAGATGTTGCAATGAGGAAAACAGATGCGCTCAATTATCGAGTCAGGGAGTCATGGAGTTGTACAGCCCGGAAGCGGGCCCTTCGGCCCAACATGTCCTTGCTGACTATGACGTCTATCCATGTTAATCCCATTTGTTTGCATTAGGTTTGTATCTCTCTATGCAGTACCATTCCAAGTACCTATCCAAGGCCTTTTAAATGTACTTGTATCAGCCTCCACTGCATCTAGCACAAGGAAAACTGTGCAAAAACAAAAAGATGCTTGAAAGCTTCAAGTTCTTAGGAGTAAATATCACCTGTAACTTGTCCTGGACCAGCCAATATCGAAGCAATGGCCCAGAAAGCACACTAACGCCCCTTACTTCCTTCGAAGGCTTAGGAAGTTTGGCACGTCCCCAAACAACCCTGACCAACTTCCACAGATGCACCGGAGAAAGCATTTCATTTGGATGCATCACACCATGGTTTGGGAACTGCCCCATTCAAGAACACAAGAAATTGCAAAGAGTGTTGGATGCAGCCCAGACTATCACACAAACAACCTCCCTTCCATTGACTCCATCTACACTTCACGCTACCTCGGGAAAGCACCCAACATAATCAATGACCACTCACACCCCGGTCATTCCCACTTATCCCCTCTTCCGTCAGGCAGAAGATACAAAAGCTTGAAAGCACGTATCACCCGGTTCACGAGCAGCTTCTTCTCCACTGTTATTAGATCATGAAATGGACCTCTCATATGCTGGGGATGAATTCCCGATCTTCCAATCTACCTCTTTGCGGCCCTTGCATTTTTTTTAACCTGCACTTTCTCTGTAACTGTATCACACCATATACTGTTTATTTTCTCCTCTCCACAAACCAATCTGCTCATGCACAGCACGATAACATGCAAAACAAAGGTTTTCACTATATCTTGGTACACGTGAGAATATTACACCAATACCAATACCGCACAGCATATCAGAAAGGGAGTATGCAGGCTCTGTGTAGAAATGTCGCCCCACACATCTCCTTTACATTTTCCCCTCTCACTTTATAGCTCTGCCCTCTCAGTCTTTGACATTTCCACACAGGGCAAAAGGTCTGACCGTCTACCTGATTAGTTCATAGGTTTCAGGAGCAGAATTAGGCCATTCGACCCATTAAGTCTATTCCACCATTCAATCATGGCCGATCTATGTTTCCCTCTCAACCCCATTCTCCTGCCTTCTCCCCATAACCCTTGACACCCTTGCTAATCAAGAATCTGTCAATCTCCGCCTTAAAAATATCCATTGTCTTGGCCTCCACAGCTGTCTGTGGCAATGAATTCCATAGATTCACAACCCCCTGACAAAAATAATTCCTCCTCCGCTCCGTTCTAAAGGTACGTCCTTTTATTCTGAGGCTGTGTCCTCTGGTCCTAGACTCTCCCACTGGTGGAAACATCCTCTCCCCATCCACTCTATCCAGGCCCTTCACTATTCGGGGAGCATTATGCCTCTCATAATTTTATTACGGAGAGTAGCGGTGTTTTCCAATTAAACTATCCACAAAGTCAATTTGTTCCTGTTTGTAATGTTTCACCAGAGCCTGTGAAGACAAAGCATTATTTGGCAAGAATGCTGAGAAGTTTTTAAGATGTGTTTAAGATGTTCAGCAACTTAACTAAATCTGTTGCAAGTCAGAGTAAGCTGTATAACTCTTACTGTAGTGCCTATGCATCACATACAGAACCTCCTGCTCTTGTCTGCTTTGGTCAACTGCTATTACCTGTCAGCTTCTCTGTAAGTCATTTGTCAATCTTGAGTCAACATAGTATAAGTCAGATGAGTTAGAACGGAGATGAGGAAGAACTTTTTTTAGAACGGAGATGAGGAAGAACTTTTTCAGTCAGAGAGTGGTGAAGGTGTGGAATTCTCTGCCTCAGAAGGCAGTGGAGGCCAGTTCGTTGGATGCTTTCAAGAGAGAGCTGGATAGAGCTCTTAAGGATAGCGGAGTGAGGGGGTATGGGGAGAAGGCAGGAACGGGGTACTGATTGAGAGTGATCAGCCATGATCGCATTGAATGGCGGTACTGGCTCGAAGGGCTGAATGGCCTACTCCTGCACCTATTGTCTATTGTCTAAGGCAATAACTGCAGATGCTGGTACAAATCGAAGGTATTTATTCACAAAATGCTAGAGTAACTCAGCGGGTCAGGCAGCATCTCAGGAGAGATGCAGGAGAGAAGGAATGGGTGACGTTTTGGGTCGAGGCCCTTCTTCAGACTGATGTCAGGGGGGCGGGACAAAGGAAGGATATAGGCACATAGAATACAGACCATAGAACGGAACAGCACAGGAAGAGGCCCATCGGCCTACAATGCCCATGCTGAACATGATGCCAAGTTAACCTAACCACCTCTGCCTGCACATGATCCATATCACTCCATTCCCAGCCTATCTAAAACCCTCTTTAATGCCACTATTGTATCTGCCTCACGCAGCAGTAGAGTTGCTGCCTCACAGCACCAGAGACCCGGGTTCGATCCTGACTGTGGGTGCTGTCTGTACGGAGTTTGTACGTTCTCCCGGTAACCACGTGGGTTTTTTCCGAGCGCCCCGGTGCGGATTTGTAGGTTACTTTACTTCGGTAAAGATTGTAAAATTGTCCCTAGTGTGTGTAGGTTAGTGCGTCGTTGGTCGGCATGAACTTGGTGGCCGAAGGGCCTGTTTCCGCGCTACATCTCTAAAGTCTAAAGCAACGTCTAAACATAGGTAGAACAGCACAGCACAGGCCCACAATGTTCCTGCCGAACAGGATGTAGTAGGTTAATTGGCCTCTGTAAATTGCCCCTAGTGTGTAGGAGGCGAGATAACATAGGACTAGTATGAACGGATGATCGGTGGGCCGAAGGGCCTGTTCCCTCCCTGTATCTCTAAAACTTAAAAACTAAAGATATAAAGCAGAGTGTACAGGCCAGTCGGCTCAATGTCACTAACAAGGACAGTGTTAGAAGTCAGTATGAAAGATGCCAGGGTAATGACATCCTTCCTATATAGCAGGGTGACCAAAATTGAACACAACATTCAAATGCAGTCTCACCAACTTCTTGTGCAACTGTAACATAGTGTCCCAATCTCTATGTTCACGAAGAAACTGCAGATACCTGTCTACACCGAAGATGTAAATTGGGACACAAAATACTGGAGTAACTCAGCGGGTCAGGCAGCATCTCTGGAGAAAAGGAATAGGTGACATTTCGGGTCTGAAGAAGGGTCTTGACCCAAAATGTCCCCTATTCCTTTTCTCCAGAGATGCTGCCTGACCCCGCGAGTTGCTCCAGCTTGTCGTGTCCCATGTTCTATACTCAGCACCTGGACTGATGAAGGCTAAGGTACCAAGAGCTTACTTTACCACACTGCCTGCCTGGGACTCCACGCTCAGGGAATGCCATGAACTCTGTTCCTAATTTGAAACACATTCTATGCAATGGTGGGGTTGGGTAATTGGAAAGTAAATGGCGTTAAACACCTGGATTAAAATATCTTCCCAACCTTCACATGGACATGCAATGGATAAAGGCTAGTGGATTGTGTAAGAAACAACACTGGCGTGATCTAATTGAGCAACAAGCCTCCTCAACAAATTCCAGTCAGAAGTTATGACTGGATAATCCTGACGTGAACATTATAGCCAAAAATCAACCAAAAGAATCCCTTGCAAGATAAGATTTAACAGCAGCAACAACAACATCTGTTTTCTATTTGCAATTTTGTAAGAGTTGTGTTCACTTGTACTGTACACTTACGATTAACGCAAAAAGCTGGAGTAACTCAGCGGGACAGGCAGCTTCTCTGGAGAGGAATGGGTGACATTTCGGGTCGAGACCCTTCTTTAGACTTATACTCTACACTTGATATACCTTCAGAGAGTTAGAAATCATTGTACAGGAAGCAAGCGATTTTTATAGGACAAACTAGACCAAGTGGACCCATTGGGCCCAAACCTCTCCTGCATTGGTACAGCACCCTCTCCTCCCCCCCTCCCCTCCCCCGCCCCACCCACCCTCACTCCCCCCGCCCCTCCCCTCCCCCTCCCCCCTCCCCCTCCCCCCACCCCCCCACCCTCCTCCCTCCCCCACCTTCCTCCCCTCCCCCTCTCCTCCCCTCTCCTCCCCTTCCCCCCGCCCCTTCCCCTCCCCCTTCCTCCCCTCCCCTCCTCCACCCTCCCCCCTCCCTCCACCCCTCCCTCCACCCTCCCTCCCCCTCCCCCTTCCACCTTCCCCTCCCCCCATTCTATCCCCCTCAACTCCCATCCTCCCTCCTCCCCTCCCTCTCTCCCCCTCCCCCTCTCCCCCTCTCCCCCCTCCCCTTCCCCCTCCCCCCCATCCTCTCCCCTCCCCTCCCTCCCCCCTCCCTCCACCCCTCCCTCCATCTCTCCTCCCCCTCCCCTTCCCCTGTCCCCTCCCCACTCTATCCCCCTCAACTCCCATCCTCCCTCCTCCCCTCCTCCCCTCCCCCTCTCCCCCTCCCCTTCCCCCTCCGCCCATCCTCTCCCCTCCCCTCCCTCCCCCTCCCTCCACCCCTCCCTCCATCTCCCCTCCCCCTCCCCTTCCCCTGTCCCCTCCCCCCACTCCATCCCCCTCAACCCCCCTTATCCGCCCTCCACCCCCCTCCCCTCCCCTCCCCCCCCCCCCTTCCTCCCTAAGAGATAGATTTAAACTTTAAAATGTGAATAACTTTAAAAATGTAACACCGATAGCAATGAAACGTCTTCCATTAGCACCTAAGGGACAACGGTGAGTAAGGTGGCCCCAAAATTGTTGCGCTATCATGTACCGTTTTGGCTGTAGTTCAGTTACAAACAAACAAACAAACATGAGTTTTAGTATATAGATATCATGCCGTTTCACATGGAACGTAAAACATAGAACAGTACAGTACAGAAAAAGGGCCCTTCGGCCCACAATGTCCATACTCAACATGATGCCAAGTTCAACTGGTCTTTGCCTGCACGCGATCCACATCCCTCTACTCCCTGCGTGTCCACGTGCTTATCCAAATGCCTCTGAAAACTATCGTAACTGCCTCCACCACCACCCCCGGCAGGGTGTTCCAGGCACCCACACACTCTGTGTAAACAACGTGCCCTGCACATCTCCTTTAAACTTTGCCCCTCTCACCTTAAAGCTATGCCCTTGGGGTCTTTACCATTTCCACCCTGGAAAAAGGTTCTGACTCTCAACCCTACCGGTACTTCTCATATTTTTACATACTTCGATCAGGTCTCCCCTCAGCCCCAATCCTGGTTTGTCCAACCTTTCTTTCGACATGAGGGAATAGATGCACAGAATCTTTTACCCAGAGTAGGATGAATCAAGTCTGAAGAAGGGTCTCGACCCGAAACGTCACCCATTCCTTCTCTCCCGAGATGCTGCCTGACCTGCTGAGTTACTCCAGCATTTTGTGAATAAAAGGATGAATCAAGAACCAGAGGACAGAGATTTCCAACATGAGGGGGGGAAAGATATTGTAGGAATGCCAAGGGCAGCTTTTTCACACAGAGGGTGGTGGGTACACAGAACGAGCTGCCAGAGGAGGTAGTTGAGGCAGGTACTATAACAGCATTTAACAGGTACAAGGTTAGGAGAATGTTTAGAGGGATATGGACCAAATGCAGGTAATTGGGACAAAAACTAAATTAAACTAAAATTAAACTAAAAGGCATTTGGACAGTTCAGGTACGTGGTCGCAAAGGTTCAGAGAGTTATGGGGCAAACACAGGCAGGTGTGACTAAAGTAAATGGGGCATGTTGGTCGGTTTGGACAAGTTAGGCCGAAGGACCTGTTTTTGTGCTGTATGACTCTATGACTTACTATATTGTGTGATATTTTTTAGATTTAGATGCATTCCTTTGCTGGACTATTGTTGCAATTATCACTCACCTAACTGTTTGTGTGTCCCCCCCCCCCCCCCCCACTAGAATTTTGCGAAGCATTGCTTTCTTTGGCTG
Organism: Rhinoraja longicauda; assembly: GCF_053455715.1. Classification (NCBI taxonomy): domain Eukaryota; kingdom Metazoa; phylum Chordata; class Chondrichthyes; order Rajiformes; family Arhynchobatidae; genus Rhinoraja; species Rhinoraja longicauda. Next base: position 22,186,258 of record NC_135973.1, on the reverse strand, counting down.
AGGCTCAGCTTAAAGGAACAGGGAGCGTTATACCAGATCTTTAAATAAACCCCACAAGGCCAACGCTGGCACACTCATCCGATCACCACACCACAGAAAGGATGTGATTCTGTTGGGGATATTCATCAGAACATTTCCAAGGCTGGACAATAGTTATGAGGAGTTATTGATTCCATCTACACTTGGCAAGGTCACCAGCATAATCAAGGACCAGTCTCACCCTCCCTCTTCTCCCCTCTTCCATCAGGCAAGAGGTATAGAAGTTTGAAAACACATACCCTCAGATTCAGGGACAGTTTCTTCCCAGCTGCTATCAGGCAACTGAACGGTCCTCTCACCAACCAGAGAGCGGTCCTGACCTCCCATCTACCTCATTGGGGACCTTTGAACTATCTTTAATCGGACTTTATCAGACTTCATTGTTATATCTATATACAAAAATTCTTGTTTGTTTGTTCCTGAACTACATGAGGGGAAGGGGGAGGGGGAGGGGTTGGGGAGGGGGAGGGGGAGGGGGGTGGGGGAGGGGGAGGGGGGGTGGGGAGGGGGTGGGGAGGGGGGTGGGGGAGGGGGAGGGGGGAAGTGCAGGGGGGAGGAGAGGGTGCTGCACCAATGCAGGAGAGGTTTGGGCCCAACGGGTCCACTTGGTCCAGCGTTACACTAAATGTTGTCCCCTTTAACCTTTATCTGTGTACTGTGGACAGCTTGATTGTAATCATGCGTAGTCTTTCTGCTGACTGGATAGCACGCAAACAAAAGCTTTTCAATGTACCTTGCTGCACGTGACAATAATAAACTAAATGAAACGAAACGAAACGAAACGGTGGCGCAGCGGTAGAGTTGCTGCCTTACAGCGAATGCAGTGCCGGAGACTCGGGTTCGATCCTGACTACGGGCGCCGTCTGTACGGAGTTTGTACGCCCTTCCCGTGACCTGCGTGGGTTTTCTCCGAGATCTTCGGTTTCCTCCCACACTCCAAAGACTTACAGGAATGTAGGTTAATTGGCTGGGCAAATGTAAAAATTGTCCCTAGTGGGTGTAGGACTAGTGTTAGTGTGCGGGGATCGCTGGGCGGCACGGACCCGGTGGGCCGAAGGGCCTGTTTCTGCGCTGTAGTATCTCTAAATCTAAAATCTAAACTAAACTAAACTAGGTTTGTTCCCTTTGGAATAAAAGAGCCTCAAATAAAGATTTAAGTCAAGTCAAGTCAAGTCA
>NC_135973.1:22149543-22184543 GCF_053455715.1 Rhinoraja longicauda | reverse complement strand
CTGACAAAGGCAAGTGGGGTTGGTGGGTTAACTGCCTGCCCTCTTCCAGCCTCATCGTTTAATTACTCCACAATTTGGCAGCTCTCTCTCTCTCTCTCTTCCATTTTATTTTAATCTGCATTTTCTCTGTAGCTGTAACACTATATTACCTGTAGTACTTGTGTATGGCTTGATTTTACTCACACATGGTATGATTTGAGTGACTAGCATACAACACGGAGGTTTTTCACAGTATCCTGTTACGTGACAATAATAATCCAATACCAATACCATATGCAAAATGATATCTGATGCATACATACCTTGTGTTTTAAATCCTTAACCCGCAAGCAAGCCTTGCCTCCCCTGCTCTCTCTTCCAACATAATTACATTGATGGGAGGTTGCAAGAGTTCCTGTCACAGTTATCCAAAACAGTTCCGTAATAGAGTACTTACTCTCTGATTTAGGGACACATTCAGAGACGGACATCAAGTGCCGCTGGAAGGTCATCAACTCGGTGAAGGACGCTCTTTGGTCGGCCCGAACCTTGTTGGTCTCCCATCAGAGCGAGATGTCCGTCGGGGAATGTTGCCAACTGGCCCGCTCCAGACAGCAGGAGTACATGCTGAGGGACGCACTGAAGCTCGGTGCAGCCAACGCCAAGGCTCTGTGGGGGAGGACCACAGTCTAGGGTCCTTCCGCTGCTGCACATTGGGGGGGGGGGAGGGGGGGGCAGGGTGTGGTGGGGACACCCCTCAAACAAGGGAAGGGATTTCACCCCAGTGGGCCACATGATTGGCAAGGGTGCCGGGTATAGTTATGGTTTTTGGGAACACTACCAAGTATACCTCTTCCTCACTGATTCTCAACACAGGCACACCACAGGGCTGTGTGCTCAATCCTCTCCTGTACTCACTGTTCACGCACGACTGTACTGCTAAGCACAGCTCAAACGTCATCTTAAAGTTTGCTGACGACACGACCATCTTGGGCCTCATCACAGACAACAATGAGACGGCCTACAGAGAGGAGGTAAAGGCACTAAACAGCTGGTGCCAGGAAAATAACCTCTCTCTCAATGTCAGCAAAACTAAAGAGATGATCGTGGACTACAGGGGACAGCGGGGGAGTGGACACCTCCCCATCCACATCGGTGATGCTGAGGTTGAAAGGGTCAGCAGCTTTAAGTTCCTCGGTGTGCACATCACTGAGGACCTTTCCTGGACACTGCACACGGACACAATAACAAAGAAGGCCCACCAGCGGCTCTTTTTCCTGAGAAGACTGAGGAAGTTTGGCATGAACGCCAGCATCCTCACAAACGTCTACAGATGCACCATCGAGAGCCTGCTGACGGGCTGCATTACAGTCTGGTACGGGAACTGTTCTGCCCACAGCCACAAATCACTACAGAGAGTGGTGTAGACGGCACAGCACATCACTGGCAACTGTCTCCCGGCCGTTCAGGACATTTCTACCGGCGGTGCCTGCGGAAGGCACGCAGCATCATCAAGGACCACAGCCACCCAGCACACAGGCTGTTCTCCTTGTTACCGTCAGGCAAGCGATACAGGAGTATGGCTGCGCGTACCACCAGACTTAAGAACAGTTTCTACCATCAGGCCATCAGGTTTCTGAACTCATAAACATATTTCACATCATATATGTTGATTATTTTAATATTGTCTTTTTACCTTACTAATGTCATTTTTATCTTATTTATCCTTGGAATATTACTGCTGAGGTGACCTGTTGTCCTGTCAAATACATTTCATTGTATCCTTGACCATGTGCCAACCTACATATGACAAATAAAATTATTATATTATTAAATATTATTATAAATCGTTAATGAATGTATGTATAATCAGGTAGGTTTAGGCGGACTGAGCGGAGGTTTTCAGCGAAACGAGCCTGCGCTTGGCCTCGCCGATGTACAGGAGTAGACACCTGAAACAGCGGATACAGTAGATGAGGTTGGAGGAGGTGCAAGTGAACCTCTGCCTCGCCTGAAAAGGCTGTCAGAGTTCTTGGATGGAGTCAATGGGGGAGGTAAAGGGGGAGGTGTTGCTTCTCCTACAGTTGCAGGGGAAAGTACCTGGGGAAGGGGTGGTTTGGCTGGGAAGGAACAAATTGACCAGGGAGTTGCAGAGGGAACGGTTTTGTACATATTTTTTAACCTGAATAAAGTTTATTTAGATTATTAGAAAAATTGCATTGATGGGATGCCCCTCATTCCCTTTCAGTTGGCTGAGCAGTATGGACCTGTCTTCACCATTCAGCTGGGACTGGAAAAAGTGGTGGTCCTGACGGGATACAAAGCAGTGAAGGAGGCTCTGGTGGATCAGGCGGATGAGTTTGCAGAGAGAGCAAAGATTCCCGTGTTGGAAATGCAGGCGAACGGTTATGGTAATGGGCATCTCCCATGCTTTCTGACAAAGCCTTGATGTTGTTTAACTCTATTGCAAAATTTGAAGCTGTTCATGGTCAAAAATTCATAAGTCATAGGATTGATCGATAATTGATCGATGGCTTAATACTTTATTATGAAATGGAATAGAATGGAATACTTTATTGTCACATGTGACAAGGCACAGTGAAATTCTTTGCTTGCATACCCAATGTTTACAAATAGCGGCCACCTACGGCGCTGAGAAAGTTACAAAGTAACTCCTTTTATTATTATCACATGTGACAGTGAAATTCTTCGTTTTGCATACTGTACTCAAAGTATGCAAAAAGTATAGAAAGGGGGAATTTTTTTAGCCAGTGGGTGGCAAATCCGTGGATTTCATTGTCACAGATGGCTGTGGAGGCCAAGTCATTGGTTATTTTTCAAAAGCGGAGATTGACAGGTTCTTGATTAGTAAGGGCGTCAAAGGATTTGGGGAGAAGGCAGGAGAATGGGGTTGAGAGAGAAAGATGGATCAGCCGAGATTGAATGGTAGAATAGACTCGATGGGTTGAATGGCCTAATTCTGCTCCTGTCACTAATGAAAATCAGTGCAGAGCTATGCAAAATCAATTTCAGAGCAGATGAATTTCGATGCCAAAGTATTTAGTAAATTACTGCAGCAGGATAACCAAATGGAAACTATAAAAACCATTGAAGAGTGTAGTTCGGACTGGACAAGACTTAATCTCCCCTCAAATGAAACAAAGGAAGTGATTTGGTTCATTTTACATGTGGTTACATGTAATTTCGCATGTGTATTTTTAGGAATTTCCTTTGGACATGGAGAGTCGTGGAAGCAAATGCGAAGATTTACTTTAACGACACTACGCAATTTTGGAATGGGCAAGAAAACGATCGAAGATAAGATTACTGAAGAGGCCAAATATCTGGTGCAAGAGATGGAATCTCACCAAGGTTGGAAACTTAATTTCATTATTTTGCTCACTGGTACCTTGTCGAACAAAATGTAACACAGTGGCATAGCTGGTAGAACTGCTGGCTCACAGTGCCTGTGAACTGGGTTCGATCCTGACCTTGTGGAAACAGGCCCTTCGGCCTACTGAGTCTGCACTGACCAACGATCACCCATACACTAGTTCTCTGTTATCCCACTTCTCATTCATTTAGGTTGAATTTAGTTTGGTTTAGTTTTGTTTAGAGATACAGTGTGGAAACAGGCCCTGCAGCCCACTGAGTCCATGCCAACCAATGATCACCTGCACAATAGTTGTATCCGACACACTAAGGACAAATAGCAGAAGCCAATGAACCAACAAACCTCCATGTCTTTGGAATGTGGGAGGAAATCGGAGCACCCGGAGAAAAAACACATGAGGTCACATGGAGAACGTGCAAACTCCACACTGACAGGACCCATAGTCAGGATCGGACCCAGGTCTCTGGCACTGTGAGGCAGCAACTCTACCGCTGCGCCACTGTGTCGCCCCAACGTCTTATAATTCTGTTTATGGTCCAGCATTAAATTGTACATTCATGTACATTTATTGGCAGACCAACCCTTTGATACCTCTGTGCCTGTTACCTCAGCCATGGCCAACATTATCTGCTCTATAGTGTTTGGAGAACGATTTGACTACAGGGACGAAGTATTCCTCACCATAACAAAACTGATTCGTGAAAATTTTAATCTGCTTGGATCTTCCAGAGTCCAGGTAAACATTCAGAGTTAGAACAGAACTCTGAGCTTTTAATTACCTGACATGGTATATGTGTATTCAATGCTTCAATTGTTTCTTTATTATCACGAGTAAAATGCTTTTATTGCGCAGCTCAGCAAGACTATAACCATACATGAGCACAATCCCCCGGTTAGTGCAGAATGTACAGAACAGCCCACTGAGTCTACATGCAAGAGGTGCCATTTTGGCACCACCTTACAGTCCAAGCACCAACTGGCAACTAAGGCCCATTTGACTGTTGTTAATTGTAATACAGGTCCTTCACAGATTTTCTGGCAACTGGTGGTCCAGCACCTCCTTTAATTCGGGTAAAATTACGAGAGCGCACTTGAAATCCCTTCTGGAAGCCCCCCCACCCCCCCATAAATGTGCCCCCGGGTGAGGTGGTGAGAGTATTGAAGTCAGGCCAATGAAAGTAAGAATGTCATTGTTCCATTTTGTGATCTACAACAATAAAACACTCTTGACTCATGATGACATTCCAACTGTGAATGCAAGGCAGATACTCTAATCAAAGATAGACACCTTAATAGATAAGGATATCTTTCTTTCCCTAAGGGATACACTGGTGAACCAAATGGTGCACTGAATATGTTCTATATTCCTCAGATGTACAACGCGTTTCCTTTCCTTGGCTTTCTACCGGGCACGCACAAGAAAATCTTTCAAAATCGAACACAAATGGTTCAGCTCATCCTGAATTTCTACGAAGAGCATCAGAAAACTCTGAATGAGAATGATGTTGGGAGCTTGATCGATGCTTTCTTGGTAAAACGAGAAGAGGTACTGAATTACTTTACTAAAGATTTTTAGGGAGTAACGGGTTATGGGAGAAGACAGGAAAATGGGGTTGAGAAGGAAAGATAATCAGCCGTGATTGAACAGCGAAGAAGACTTGGTGGGCAGAATGGCTTAATTCTGCTCCTACAACTCATGAACATGAACTTATGACATAGCATCCTCAGTAATTAAATTAGAAAATGCTGGAAGTACTTAGTAGGTCAGCCAGCATCTGTGGGAGGGGAAACAGAGTTAACGTATCAGGTCCAAGCCCTTCACCAGTTCTGATGAAATATCTTTGACCTGAAATGTTAAACAGTTTCTCCACCCACAGACCCGCCTTACCTGCTAAGTAGGTGACACAGTGACCCGGGTACGATTGTGACCCCGGGTGCTGTCTGTACGGAGTTTGTACGTTCTCCCTGTGACCACGTGGGTTTCCTCTGGGTGCTTCAGTTTCCTCCCACATTCCAAAAATGTGCAGGTTTGTTGGTTAATTGGCTGTTGTAACTTGTCCCTAGTCTGTAGGATAGAACTAGTGTATGGGTAATCGCTGGTCAGCGTGGATTCGATGGATCGATCCTGTGTCTCTGGCGCTAGGAGGCAGAACTCTACTGTGGCGCCACTGTGCCGCCCATTTTCTCCATCATGTCCCACTTCCCCCATTCACCCTGCTTCCTACATGCAGAGGCATGATGGGTTGAATGGGCTTTCACCCTTCTTTGAATTATATTACGCTTCCAACTCTATGCATCAAATGCCCATAATTTTGTTAAATTATCAGTATTAATTGAAGAAGGTATATATTCAATAATATGTCTGAAGAAAGGTCCCGACCCAAAATGTCACCTATCCATTTTCTCCAGAGATGCTGCCGGACCCGTTGAGTTACTCCATCAAATTGTCTATCTGAAGTATATATTCATGCAGGTTTATGTCAAGTATGATTGTTTATGAGGACATATTTAAACCATCCTACTAGTACCATTGGTGACTGTCACAGATTAATTGAATGGGTTTTACTCAGTGGTAGTCATAGAGAGTCATGGAAACAGGCTCTTCAACCCATTGAGTCAACAGCAACAATTAACCGCCCCTTTACACTATTCTTACACTAATCCCATTTCCTAATCTCCCCACATTCCGATCAACTCCCCCCTGAATTTACAATTCACCTGCACACGAAGCACAATGTCACAGCTTCCCACCGAGTCCGCGCTGACCTACGATCACCCTTATACTAGTTCCATCCTACACACTAGGGACAATTTACAGAACCCAATTGACCTACAGACCCGCACGTCTTCAGAATATGGGAGGAAACCGGAGCACCAGGAGAAAACCCACAGGAAGAACGTGCAAACTCCACACTGACAGAACCCGAGGTCAGGATTGAACTGAGGTCCCTAATACCGTGAGGCTGTGAGCTCCATCGCTTGTGACACTGTGTCGCCCTAATTCGTATTTTCGTAAACACCAGCCTGATACCACTGGTTCCAAATGAAACTAATTTCATATTCTGTTCTTTTAATTTTAAAGGAATCAAATAATTTGGATTCCTATTTCCATGACAATAACTTGGTAACTTCAGTAACCAACCTATTTGCTGCTGGAACTGATACCTCCTCCTCCACACTGCGCTGGGCTATCCTTCTGATGATGAAGTACCCAGAAATTCAGAGTAAGAGTGTGTTTAAATCCATCTGAATAACATATTACATTGGCAAAATTCATGCACTGCATTTCAATGGTGTAAAGCAATTCATAGCAGAGAGACGATGACTTACATTAAGGATAGGGGCTTTATGGCAACTTATTTACTCATCTGATCAATGTGTGTTGAGACCATTTTGGGATTTTAACAAATCAATTAAAATTAACTAATAAATGTCAAGTAGCTACAAAGCACAAAATGTTGTAGCAAAGGTGGCAGAGTGGCACGGTAGTAGAGTTTCTGCCTCACAGCGCCAGAGACCCTGACTACGGACGCTGTCTGTACGGAGTTTGTATGTTCTCCCTGGAACCACGTGGGATCTCTCCGGGTGCTCAGATGTCCTCCCACATTTCAAAGACATGCAGGTTTGTAGGTTAATCGGCTCCTTTAAATTGTCCCTAGTGTGTAGGATAGAACTAGTGTACGGAGTGATAACATAGTCAAGTCAAGTCAAGTCAATTTTATTTGTATAGCACATTTAAAAACAACCCATGTTGACCAAAGTGCTGTACATCTGATTAGGTACTAAGGAAAAAAAATGAAACATACAGTAGCACGCAAACAGTTCACAGCGCCTCCTCAATGAGCCTCAAACGCTAGGGAGTAGAAATAGGTTTTGAGCCTGGACTTAAAGGAGTCGATGGAAGGGGCAGTTCTGATGGGGAGAGGGATGCTGTTCCACAGTCTAGGAGCTGCAACCGCAAAAGCACGGTCACCCCTGAGCTTAAGCCTAGACCGCGGGATAGTGAGTAGCCCCAAGTCGGCCGACCTGAGGGACCTGGAGTTAGAGAGGGGGGTTAGAAGATTTTTGATGTAGGGGGGGGGAATGTCCATTTAGGGCTTTATACGTGAATAGGAGGAGCTTGAAGTTGATTCTGTACCGTACAGGGAGCCAGTGGAGAGAGGCCAGAATCGGGGTGATGTGGTCCCTTTTACGGGTACCCGTCAGGAGTCTCGCTGCGGCGTTTTGGACCAGTTGCAGGCAGGACAGGGAAGATTGGCTGATCCCAGTGTATAGGGAGTTGCAGTAGTCCAGGCGGGAGGAAATGAAAGCGTGAATGATTTTTTCTGTGTCGTCGAATTGGAGGAAAGGTTTGATTTTAGCTATGGTTCGAAGTTGGAAGAAGCTGGCTTTTACCACAGCGTTGACTTGCTTATCAAATTTTAATGCAGAGTCAAATATCATGCCGAGGTTTTTGACATGCGGTTTGACTAGGCAGGATAGACTTCCAAGACTGCCTGTTATCGATTTGATGGAGTCGGGGGGGCCGAATAGGATGACCTCAGACTTGCTCTCATTTAATTGGAGGAAGTTCTGTGCCATCCAACATTTTATGTCCTCAAGGCAGTGTAAGAGGCTGTTTAAATTTGACTGGTTGTTGGGTTTCAGGGGGAGGTAAAGCTGAGTGTCATCGGCATAGCAGTGGAAAGAAATGCCGTGCCTTTGAATGATTTGGCCAAGGGGGAGCATGTATAGAGAGAAGAGAATGGGGCCTAGGATGGAGCCTTGTGGAACTCCGCAGGAGAGGCTAGCTGGAGCAGAGGAATAACTGCCCATGTTGATGGCGAAACTCCTATCTTTGAGGTACGAAGCGAACCAGCTCAGGGCAGTGCCATCAATGCCAACCGCGTACCGGAGACGGTCAATAAGGATGGTGTGGTCCACTGTATCGAACGCTGCGCTGAGGTCGAGAAGGAGCAGGATTGCACAGTTGCCGGTGTCGATGGCGAGAAGCAGGTCGTTGTGTACCTTCAACAAGGCAGACTCTGTGCTGTGGTGGGCTCTGAAACCTGACTGGAAACTTTCCAGGATGGTGTATTGGTGCAGGTAGGGCACTAATTGGTTTAGAATTGCCTTTTCAAGGACTTTTGACAGGAATGGCAGTTTGGAAATGGGTCTGTAGTTGCTAGGCAAGGTGGGGTCTAGGTTAGGTTTTTTCAGTAGGGGCTGGACCACCGCGTGCTTGAAACTGGTTGGAACAGTGCCAGTGGCCAGAGAACTGTTGATAATAGAACTTGTGTGAACGGGTGATCAATGGTCAGCACGGACTCAGTGGGCCGAAGGGCCTGTTTCCACCCTGTATCTCTAAATTAAACTAAACTGGTCAGACAGCTTCAGCTGTAGAAGGGTCCTGACCCAAGACACACCTGTCCACGTTCTGCAGAGTTACTGCCTGACCTGCTGAGTTCCTCCAGCACTTTGTGTTTTCTTTTGTAAACCAGCATCTGCAATTGTTTGTTTCTACATCTGTGGACAGGCACCCTTTCAGGGCAGGACCTTCTTCAGACTCGTCTGTTGAATCTGAAGAAGAGTCCTGACCTGAATCATCATCTGTCCATTCCTTCCACAGATGCTGCTTGACGTGCTGAGTTCCTCCAGCACTTTGTTTTGGTCCTTGAATATGTAGGCTGCTTTTCCGAAGCAGCGTGATGTATGGATGAAGTCGATGGTTGCGAAGGGAGGCTGGTGTGTGTATTTCCTGGAACAGTCCAAGAGAGCAGTGAGGCTGAAACCTCTCCCCATACACACCCATCCTGCCTCCACAGACGCTGCCTAACCTGCTGTGAATTTTCTATCATTTTTCTGTTTTTATTTCATATTTCCAACATTTGCAGTTATTTGTTTCTTGATTGCAGTGGAAACTGAAGTGTTATTTCCTTTAGGAAATGTGCAAGAGGAAATTAATACAGTTATTGGGATAGAGAAAGCGCCCCGAATGGTAGATCGGAAGGGAATGCCGTACACTGACGCCGTTATACATGAGGTCCAGCGATTTGCCAACATCCTCCCAATGAACATTCCACATGCAACCACCAAGGATACTCACTTCAGGGAGTTTTTCATTCCAAAGGTAAAGCCTTCAAAGAATGATCTTAAATGCAGATTTCAAGTTGAAAAACTGAATGTTCATATCAAAGTATAGCCACAAACTATAATCAGCGTAGGATCGCGTACAGCAATGGAGGCTACAGCAGCCATGACAAACAGCTTGGGTGAATTCTCTGGAGATTCTGAGCATCCAGGAAGGAGCATCTTTGGGCAGCTCAGTGGCACAATGGTAGAGCTGCTGCCTTATAGCACCAGAGAACCGGGTTCCACCCTGACTACGGGTGCTGGCTGCACAGAGTTTGGACGTTCTTCCAGACCGCGTGGGTTTCCTCTGGGTGCTCCAGTTTCCTCCCACATGTACAGGTTTACGAGCTACTTGGCTTCAATACAAATTGTATATTGTCCCAAGTGCGTAGGATAGTGTTGGCGTACAGGGTGATTGCTGGTTGGCGTGGACTCGGTGAGCCGAAGAGCCTGTTTCCGCGCTGTATCTCTAAAGTCTCTCGTAAAGATATTCAACTACCGATCCAGGGCACTGAAGTGAGATCTTGAGCTTCGAGAAACTTAAGCTTTTAATCAAGAAAGGCAAGTGGATAAGAGGTAAACGACTACAGTCAGTGACGAGAGCGCATGAACGTAGTTAAGGTAGATTTGGAATATTTCTTTACTTTTTGGGAATTGGACTAGATGATTAATGCAGTCTGAAGAAGGGTCCCAACTCATTTAGCTCTGACCACCTAACACCCAAAGGTCTGGGAATCGTCTGGTATCTTCCTACCTGGGTACTCCAGCATTTTACATCTATTTTTTTGTAAACCAGCATTTCCAGTTCCTTGTGTGTGTGTGGGTGTCTCTCTCTCACTCTCATTTGATTAGTACAAATTTAGACTTGTTAAATCTAAGTTTAGGGCTGATATTGCTCATTTCTAGGACCCAGCTCAGCGCTGTAAAGATTTGTATTTGTATAGCACCTTGCACTTCTCTTTCAGGACTTCCCAAAGCTCCTTACAACCAAGGATGTATTTTTTTAAGTAGAGTCACAGGACAGTCAATCTACTAACAGCAACTCCACTAGCAGCAATGTAATGTCCAGAATGACACAGTGGTGCAGCTGGTAGAGCCGCTACCTCACAGCACCAGAGGCCCTGGTTCGATTCTGACTTCGGGTACTGACTGTGTGGAGTTTGCACGTTCTCCTGGTGACCTCATGGGTTACTTCTGGGTGCTCCGAATTCCTCCCACATCCCAAAGATGTGCGGGTTTGTAGCCTAATTGGCCCGAATGTGTAGGGAGTAGATGAGAAAGTGGGATAAAATAGAACTAGTGTGAATGGGTGATGAATGGTCGGCGTGGACAGAAGGACCTGTTTCCATGCCGTATCTCTCTAAACTTCAAATAATAATCCTTCGATAACTATCTTTTGAATACGTATTAGCCAGGAAATGCCTTAAAATTATTGACCCCGCAAAACAACGCAATGGTATAAAAACCTTGGGGTTTACCTCTGTGAATGAACTAAGTTGGCCAAACGGCATACGTCCATTGGTAGCCTAAACATCAGCCAAGATCGAATGGCGAAGCAGTCTCGATGGGCTGAAGGGCCTAAATCTGCTCCTTTGGCTTGTGAACATAAAATTCAAAAGATATTTTCTACCGGGTGGGATCTGTGCAAGTGGGCAATCTCTTCGTTACTCACAGTGATGGCCCCTACAAGGCATTGTTTCTCAAGTGTCCATGGAATGCCTCTTAATCCCGCAATCGCATAAGGGTGCCAGGGGTTATGGGGCGATAGTAGGAGAATTGGATTGGGAGGGAACGATGGATCAGCCATGATTGAATGACGGAGTAGACTTAATGGGCCAAATTGCCTAATCTAGAACTTATGAATTTATGAACTAGAAATAGGAACATGCTTTAAAGTTGTGGCTCTGGCGTTCACTTTCTCTTTTGTTTTGAAGGGAATGCAAGTGATCCCCCTGCTCTCCTCTGTCCTCCATGATAAAACTCAATGGGAAACACCAAATGACTTCAACCCTTCTCACTTCCTGGATGCTGAGGGGAAGTTTGTGAAGAGGGATGCCTTCATGCCTTTCTCTGCAGGTAGCGACTCAGTGGAATAGTTTGATCAACCCACTTGTTGCAACATCATCATTTCTCTACATGCGTCGGTCAAAACTTTGCTGAGAAACATTAGCAATTACCCATGCAACCGACAACGTTCCCCAATAGTCCAATGGTACTTTTTTGTCATGTACACCTAAGTACAGTGATATTTGTTTTGCATATAGGTCAGTGACAATCCTCCAATATATTAGGCACAATCATACTAAGTACCAACGTGCTAGATGGTAGACCACATTGAGTCAGTACACAAGAGTTGCCACATTTTAGGCACCAAATTGTACCCTTTAAGTCCAATTTTTTTAAATAAATGTTAGAGTCGTAAATTGGCCATGAAGGCCCGTTGTCCTAGCAATGGCAGTTGTGTACCTTACAGCAAGTTCAATATTTCCAGTAGTTTTCAATGTCAAACAGCCACCATTTAAAGAAGATTTAAAGCATTTAAAGTCTGAAGAAGGGACCTGACCCAAAATGTAACCTGTCCATTTTCTCCAGAGATGCTGCCTCACCTGCTGAGTTAGTCCAGCACATAATGTCTATCTCTGGTACAAGCCAGCATCTGTAGTTCCTTTGGATTACATTACACCATTTAAGTTGTGAATCTTCCTGAACTACTTGTTTCAGGTTAAACCTGGCACGGGACATGTTTACAGAGTTCAAATATATTTGTTTATATTGCTTCAGCTAATTTTAATTAAGGGGATATAATTTTGTTTGTTCATTTCTTTACATGCTTTTAATCGGTTTGTTTTAAAATGATTTTGAAATGGCTTTGAAACAGAATGTCAGAGTTTTTGACAGCTGTTACCATCACTTGTAATAATGTGCATGTCTTAACTAACTGTCAATGACCCGAAGGGCCGAATGGCCTCCTCCTGTACCTATTGTCTATTGTCTATTGTCTATTGTCTATTGTCTATTGAACTGAACTAAACCCAACTGACCTAAACTAAACTAGTTTTTCACTGTACATGTGACAATAAACTAAAATAAACATGATCAGCATGGATGAGATGGGTCAAAGGGCCTGCTTCCATGCTCTGCAGGTCTTACGACCTAGGTCTTATGACTCTATGGCTCTATTTCCACAGATTGATTTGCGAAGTTGGGGAAATCTCGGAGTCCATCGCACTCCTGAAGCAGAAGCTCAGGGATGCCCAAATGTCGCTGGAAAACATGGAGAACACACGGATGACTCTTGAGAAGGAAATCGCAATAAAAGAAAACAGTATATTTATTGATAGCGAAAAGTGCTTGAAACACCGTGAACGATACCCAACTGTAGTTAGATTGGCAGGTTATCAATAAGCAAATTAAGAGTGAACACTTACTGTTATTTATCGATAATACTTCGATCCACTACGCATACAGAATCTATTCAGTACACTTGGGTGATTTAATATATATTGGGCATTTAGCTAAAAGCAGAAGAACAAGTGAAGTAAAATTGCTACTGAATTGTCAGATATATTGACTTTTAGTGTCTATATATATCTGAAACCGACATTTTCTCTGTTATCGCAGTTAGAATTTTCAAAATTGTGGTTCAATAAACTTGCAGGAACATGAAAGATTTAGTTTGTAACCTGTATAATCTGTTAGTGCTAAGATTTGCACGTTGTTTTATTATTCACGTCACCTCATATTTAGTGTTATTGATAAATCCGCCGGTTGTCAGAAACTTCAGTAACTTAAGCAGGATTGCGTGGGGTAATTTTATGTTGTAATTTAATTCATTTTTAAAGTCAACCATTTCATGTAAGTGGTTTACTGTGGGTCTTTGTATAATTCTCAGTCACGTGTTTGTGTTACAACACAAGGCTATGATGCACATCGATAAATCAATTAGATTCTTCACTTTTCTTTAAATTAGTGTTTGCAAGCGGATCATTAATTGCCCTTGAACTGAATGGATTGTTGTGATATTTCAGAGGGTAGTTAGAGGAGAGCACAGTGGCATATCGGTAGAGTTGCTGCCTTGCAGCTCCAGAGACCCGGGACCGATCCTGACTACAAGTGCTGTCTGTAGGGAGATTGTATGTTTTCCCTGTGACCGCGTGGGTTTTCTCCGGGTGCTCCTCTCACATTTCAGAGATGTGCAGATTTGTAGGTTAATTGGCCTCTGTAAATTGTCCCGAGTGCGTATCTGGTGTACGGTGATCATTGGTTGGCATGGACTCAGTGGGCATGTTTCTTCACTGTATCTCTAAACTAAACTAAATTAAGTTAAGACTCAACTGTATTACTGTGGCTCCATACACAGGCTGGAGAGGGTGTGTGAGAGGGTTTCCTCCCACACATCAAAGATGTACAAGTTGTAACTTAATTGGCTCCGGTAAAAATGGTCACGTGTCCCGATCGTTTGGCGGATCACCGGTCGCCTAGGACTTAATTGAACGACCTTGGATTGTTTTTGTTTCCAGCCTGTTTTTTTTACAACAAATACTTTATTCCAAAACAAAAACAAACATACAAAGTAGTAACACGATCAAATCAAAAGCTGCCTGTATTGGGAGTTTACAAACAAAACAATTATCAAATTAAAATTCCGCCAACTTTGTCAATAATACATTCAACCTCCCGCGGCGACCAGCGTTCACGGAAGGCCTCCATCGTCCCCCGTGGACACCGCGTGTTACCTCTCCGGGGACACGCGAGCACGGATGGAAGAGGGGCAGGTAGCCGACCCCTGTGCGGCCGTCGACTACCCCGCTACCTGGACCAGCAAATGGCCATCTTGGTCAGGCCCAGGTGCAGACCAACAGGGAGACCCCCTCCTCTCTCCCAACCCTCCCCCCTCTGTACCATGTGCGCAAACATCAGGAGCGTAGGACTAAAATGGAGCCAAAAATTGAGGAGCCGCCCCTTCAGATACTCGAACAGGGCTGCAACCTCTCACACCGTAAATGCAAATGATACACGGACTCTTCTTCACCGCAGAAGTGACAGGCAGCCGGCGAGTTCATGAAGCAGCTCAAGTACCTGTTGCAGTCCACGGCTTTATGCAACACTCTCCACCCCAGGTCCCCGATGTAAAGGGGGAGGACTCCCTTATAGAGAGACCTCCAATAGACAATAGGTGCAGGAGTAGGCCATTCGGCCCTTCGAGCCAGCACCGCCATTCAATGTGATCATGGCTGATCATCCACAATCAGTACTCTGTTCCTGCCCTCTCCCCATACCCCTGACTCTGCTATCATTAAGAGCTCTATCTAACTCTCTCTTGAGATCCCCTCTCATTCTTCTAAATTCCACTGTATACAAGCCTAGTCGCTCCAGTCTTTCAACATACGACAGTCCCGCCATTCCTGGAATTAACCTAGTGAACCTACTCTGCACTCCCTCAATAGAAAAGATGTCCTTCCTCAAATTTGGAGACCAAAACTCCACACAGTATTCCAGGTGTAGTCTCACTAGGGCCCTGTATAACTGCAAAAGGTCCTCTTTGCTTCTATGCTCAACTCCTCTTGTCATGAAGGCCAAAATGCCATTAGCTTTCTTCACTGCCTGCTGTACCTGCATACTTACTTTCAGTGACTGATGAACAAGGACACCCAGATCTCTTTGTACTTCCCCATTTCCTAACTTGACACCAACGTCTTATACATCTGCAACATGACCTCCCAACCTCTATACTCAATACGCTGACTGATGAAGGCCAAAGTGCCAAAAGCCTTTTTGACCACCTTATCTCCTTGTGACTTGACCTTCAAGGAACCATGCACCTGTACTCCTAGATTCCTCTGCTCCACAACACTACCCAGAGGCCTATCATTTACTGTGTAGGTCCTGCCCTTGTTCGACATCCCAAAATGCAACATGTCACATTTCTCTATATTAAATTCCATCAACCATTCATCCGCCCACCTGGCCAATCGATCCAGATCCTGCTCTTATCGTTCACAACCATCTTCACTATCTGAAAAAAACGCTCACTTTTGTATCAAACTTGCAAATCTTGCCCTATATGTTCTCATCCAAATCATTGATGTAAATGACAAACAGTAATGGGCCCAGCACCAAACCCCGAGGCACACCATTAGTCACAGGCGTCCAGTCCGAGAAACAACCTTCCACCATTACCCTCTGCTTCCTTCCATGGAGTAAATTTGCTATCCGTTCAGCCATCTCTCCTTGGATCCCATGCGATCTAACCTTCCAGAGCAACCTACCATGTGGAACCTTGCCAAACGTCTTACTGAAGTCCATGTACATAATATCTACAGCTCTGCCCTTATTGACATTTTTGGTCAGTCCAAAAAAAAAAATCAGATTTGTGAGACGACCTCCGACGTACAAAATCATGCTGACTGTCCCTAATCAGCCCTTGCCCATCCAAATGCCTGTATGTCCTATCCCTCAGAATACTCTCTAGTGACTTTCCAACTACAGATGTTAAGCTCACCGGCCGATAGTTCCCAGCATTTTCCCTGCAGCCCTTCTTGAAAAGAGGCACAACATTTGCCACCCTCCAGTCTTCCGGCACCTCTCCTGTATTTAAGGACGACTCGTAAATTTCAACCAGGGCTCCCGCAATTTCCTCTCTAGTTTCCCACAATCTCCTTGAATATATCAGATCAGGCCCTGGAGATTTGTCTACGTTCAAACACGACAGTACCTTCAGTACTTCTTCCACGGTAACACTGACTGCTCTCAAGACGCTTCCATTGACTGCCCCAAGTTCCTCCGTCCTACTGTCTTTCTCCTTGGTCAATACAGAGGGGAAATACTCATTGACGACCTTGCCCATCTCCTGTGGCTCCATACAGAGGTGACCGCGTTGATTCCTGAGAGGTCTCACTCTCTCTCGAGTTACCTTTCCCCCTTATGTATTAATAAAATCTTTTGGGATTGTCCTTAATGCTTCCCCCAAGAGCAGAATCCTGGCCCCTTTTTGCCCTTCTGATGAACTCCTCCAAGACTGCACTTGACCCCAGCTGCAGAAACCTGCCCCATGCACCTTTCTTGTTTTTGTCCAACGCCACAACTTCCCTGGTCAGCCAAGCTTCCTGACGTTTGCCTGCTTTGCCTTTCACTCAGACGGAGACGTGCACGCCCTGAGACGCCACCAACGTTAGTTGCCCTGGCACCACTTTACTGAATCCGCAGCCAAGAGGCGGCTCCTCTCTGGTGGCCTCCCCCCCGCTGACACCTTTAACTGTCAGGTTTCAGGAGGAGGGTTTAAACAGACGCGAGTGGGGCTGAAGCTGAGAGAGACTGCGGCCCGGGACCCTGCTCTGGGGCGGTCGCTGGCAGGAGTGGGAAGTCAAGGGGAGCCCAGAGATGGCGTTGGGCAGCGCCTTCCCGCTGGACGCAGCCACTTTACTGATCCTCGGCGCCCTCTCCCTCTCGCTCCTCCTTTACTTTCGCCGCGGCTCGAAGTGCCCTGGAGCGCTCAACCTCCCCCCGGGACCCCCTCCTCTGCCCATCATCGGGCACCTGCACCTCCTGGATCTGAAGAAGCCCCACGAGAGTCTCATGGAGGTAAGAGGGAGCGGGAGGAGGCAGCAATGGGGGATCGTTGTGTTCCCCACTTGCACCCAGCGCTTGGCAGAGGCATCGCTGTCTCTATGTCGCTGCCGCTCAGATTCACCGACCCTGACATCACAGCACTCCTGAGCTCAGCTACACAACTTCCAGCACTCACTCCTTGTAATCAGATGTTACCCGCTCTTGTCCGATATGGTGGAACAGCGGGGAGACAGCGCCAGAGACCCAGGTGCGATGGTTTGACCCAGTTTGCAAGTTCTCACTGCGACCCCGCTGTTCTCGCACGTCCCGCGTGTTTGCAGGTTCATTTGCCTCTGTTTCTTGGCTTCTATAACGTAGGCAGTGGTTGAGAAAGTGGGATAACATGGAACTAGTGCGAAGATAGACAGAAAATGCTGGAGTAACTCAACGGTCAGGCAGCCTCGCTGGAGAGAAGGGAGACGTGACGTTTAAACTCGACACCTCATTTCTCCGGAAATGCTGCCCGACCTGCTGGGTTACTCCAGCCCGTTGTGTCTATCTCCAGTGTCAATCAGCATTTGTAGTTCCTTTCTACACATGGAACTAGTGTGAAGGGGCAATTGTAGGTCGACATGGACTCGTTGGACCGAAGGGCCTGTTTCCATACTGAATCGCTTTAAACATCAACCACGTTTAAAACACAGTGCTGGAGTAACTCAGCGTGATAGGCAGCATCTCTGGAGAAAAATAATAGGTCGAAGCCTTCATCTGTCTGAAGAAGGGTTCCGACTCGAAACCGCACCTATTCCTTTTCTCCAGCGACGCTGCCTGACCCGTTGAGTTACTCCAACATTTTGTGTCTATCTTCACACTCGCTCTTTGTTATCCCACTTTCTCAACCACAAACGAGAAAGCCCTCGATCCGACCTGGGTCCCAGCGGGTCGGGCAGCATCTCTGGAGAAGATAGACAGGGAACATTTCGAATCGGGACCCTCCTTCAGACTCTATCTTTTATGTAAACCAGCATCTGCAGTGCCTTGTTTCTTCAATGTCCTTCAGTTTCTACCGGCACCTATGATCACCTTAGCCACTCAGTCTGCAAGTATCAGTGTTTTTACAATTTACCAGAATGTCCCGGTGCACAGTGCCTCGACTATGTCTCTGTAACACTGCGCTATAACGCTGTAACACGATAGACTGCGGTATTGTACTTCGTCCACACCCCGTGGTATTGTGTATGGCGTGACTGCACGCATGTATGATATGTCTGGATAGCACTCAAACAAACTTTCCACAGAGTTGGCAATAATAAATAATAAGATTAATAAAAACATTGAGAGTTTCACAAGACTGGAGATGTGTCCCAGGGAAACGTTTTCCAGGCTAGACTCTCAGAAATGACATGGAAATGCTGCTTATTGAATAAGCTTGACAATTTCCCTTTTAGTTTAAACTAGACCAAGTTTAACCTATCTGAAACGCCACTGTTGTATCTGTCTCCACCACCAACCCTGGCAGTGCGTCCATGCAGTCACCACTCTCTGTAAAATCACTTGGGCACACATTTCATTTGAACATGAACCCTCTGAACAAAGTTCTGTGTCATTCTGTCTGGAACATTTAGAAATTGTGCTTTGTTCCTCCAAGTCCAGGCTTGGAGGAACAAAGGATCAAAAAGCAAAATAGCTACGAATCCAATCACTGGGGAACACCAGAATTTGCCTTCCTCCAATCTGGCGAACAACCGCTGACCAAAAGCTAACTTGGAGAAAAGCAATGCGGCCACGGGGCGAACGTGCAAACTCTGTGCAGATAGCACCCGTGGTCAGGATCGAACCCAGGTCTCCGGTGCGGTAAGGCAGCAACTCCACCGCTTCAGACTGGAGATTTGGAGGTTAATGAGGAATAGACGATATATCAAAGGGTTGGCCACATCCAATGAATTAATCCATTTAAAGAATAAAGAAAGTTATTAATTGTTCATGGGATCTTGTTCCTCCTGTTTAAGCTGTCTGAGAAGTACGGCCCAATCTTCAGCATCAAGCTTGGAACCATGAAGGCTGTGGTCTTGACTGGATACGAGACCGTGAAGGATGCACTCATCAACCATCCCGATGTGTTTGGAGGAAGAGGTCACATCCCAATATTTGATGAAGTGCTCAAGGGTCATGGTAACTCTCATCTGCATTGTTGTTGAACTTTTAACAATTAGTTTCATCCTCATTTGGTTCAGTTAAATGGAGTCTTGCTGAATGCTTGATTTTGCTAAGGTGTAAAGCTTTAAAGGACTTTGGCCAACGCGTTATTCTTTAAGTGAGATTGGTAACCAATCGTCAGCAAACGGTGCTAAATTTAATCACATAATACATGAAACCAATCACTTGGTGATTTAATATAAGACTGCTTCACAAACTAATAAAGCACCGGGTGGCAAATGGTGCAACTGTAGAGTTGCTGCCTTATAGCACCAGATATTCGGGTGCTGTCTGTATGAGTTTGATTGCGAAGGAAATGGCAGACGAGTTGAACCGGTACTTTGGATCTGTCTTCACTAAGGAAGATACAAACAATGTCCCCGATGTTCTAGTGGCCAGAGATCCTAGGGTGATGGAGGAACTGGAGGAAATCCACATTAGGCAGGAAAATGTTTTGGGTAGACCGATGGGACTGAATCCCCAGGGCCTGATGGTCTGCATCCCAGGGTACTTAAGGAGGTGGCTCTAGAAATTGTGGACGCATTGGTGATCATTTTCCAATGTTCTATAGATTCAGGGTCAGTTCCTGTGGATTGAAGGGTAGCTAATGTTATCCCACTTTTTAAGAAAGGAGGGAGAGAGAAAACGGGAAATTATAGACCAGTTAGTCTGACATCAGTAGTTGGGAAGATGCTGGAGTCAATTATAAAAGACGAAATTGCGGAGCATTTGGATAGCAGTAACAGAATTGTTCCGAGTCAGCATGGATTTACGAAGGGGAAATCATGCTTGACTAATCTTCTGGAATTTATTGAGGATGTAACTCGGAAAATTGACAGGGGAGAGCCGGTGGATGTGGTGTACCTCGACTTTCAGAAAGCCTTCGACATGGTCCCACATAGGAGATTGGTGGGCAAAATTAGAGCGCATGGTATTGGAGGAAGGGTACTGACATGGATAGAAAATTGGTTGACAGACAGAAAGCAAAGAGTGGGGATAAATGGGTCCCTTTCAGAATGGCAGGCAGTGACCAGTGGGGTACCACAAGGCTTGGTGCTGGGACTGCAGCTATTTACAATATACATCAATGACTTGGATGAAGGGATTAAAAGTACCATTAGCAAATTTGCAGATGATACAAAGCTGGGTGGCAGTGTGAACTGTGAGGAAGATGCTATTATGTTGCTGGGTGACTTGGACAGGTTGTGTGAGTGGGGGGACGCATGACAGATGCAGTTTAATGTGGATAAGAGTTAGGTTATCCACTGTGGTGGTAAGAATGGGAAGGCAGATTATTATCTGAATGGTGTCAAGTTAGGAAAAGGGGACGTAAAACGAGATCTGGTTGTCCTAGTGCATCAGTCACTGAAAGGAAGCATGCAGGTACAGCAGGCTGTGAAGAAAGCCAATGGAATGTTGGCCTTCATAACAAGAGGAGTTGAATATAGGAGCAAAGAGGTCCTTCTGCAGTTGTACAGGACCCTAGTGAGACCGCACCTAGAGTACTGTGTGCAGTTTTGGTCTCCAAATTTGAGGAAGGATATTCTTGCTATTGAGGGTGTGCAGCGTAGGTTTACTAGGTTAATTCCCAGAATGGCGGGACTGTCATATGTTGAAAGACTGGAGCGACTAGGCTTGTATACACTGGAATTTAGAAGGATGAGAGGGGATCTCATTGAAAAGGTATGATTATTAAGGGGTTGGACACGTTCGAGGCAGGAAACATGTTCCCAATGTTGGGGGAGTCCAGAACCAGGGGCCACAGTTTAAGAATAAGGGGTAGGCCATTTAGAACGGAGATGAGGAAAAACTTTTTCAGTCAGAGAGTTGTGAATCTGTGGAATTCTCTGCCTCAGAAGGCAGTTGAGGCCAATTATCTGAATGCATACTAGAGAGAGCTAGATAGAGCTCTTAAGGATAGCGGAGTCAGGGGGTATGGGGAGAAGGCAGGAACGGGGTACTGATTGAGAATGATCAGCCATGATCACATTGAATGGTGGTGCTGGCTCGAAGGGCCGAATGACCTACTCCTGCACCTATTGTCTATTGTCCCTGTGACCGTGTGGGTTTGCTGTGAGTGCTCCAGTTTCCTCTCACACTCCAAAGGCATTCAGGTTTGTGGGATAATTGAACATTGCCCACGTATGTAGGATGTAAAACAGGTCTAACATAGAACTAGTGTCCAGGGTGGTCGTTAGTCGGCGCAGACTCCATGGCCTGAGGGGCCTGTTTCCATGCTGTGTCTGTAAACCAAACACCCTCTTTTCCAATTTTAACTAATAACTCGTATCTTTCTCACTTTCACTATTTTTGTCACACAATCTCAGGCTGACTGTAACTTAGTCTGAGGAGGTATAGTATCTTTCTTTCAACTATGAGATCATTCAGCCTGTCTGCTGGCTCTCAGAACATTCCCTGAAAATCCCACTATTTACGTAATCTATTCTCTTTCTTGGCTATTAAAAGTAAAAGGAAATATTTGTGAGGTTCAGGAAGTTGACTGCATCACTTTAAAGGAGAGAAGGTTTAAAGGAGAAATGCAAGGCAAGTTTTTTTACACAGAGAGAGGTGGATGCCTGCAATGCATTGTGGGATGGTGATGGTAGCAGACATGATTGTGTCATTTGGGACAGACAGACACGTGATCGGACGGGGAATGGAGGGATACAGGTAGATGTGGTTATGTTAATTTGGCATCATGTTCGACACAGACACTGTGGGTCGAAGGGTCTATTCCTGTGCTGCACTGTTCTATCCTCTATGTTCTCTGTTCTGCACTACATTGAAATAATTCTTTCATTCTTGGTCCACTGTTTTCTATTAAAATGGTGTCATTTATAGACAATAGGTGCAGGAGACGACCATTTGGCCCTTCGAGCCAGCACCGCCATTCACCATGATCAAGGCTAATCATCCACAATCAGTACCCTGTTCCTGCCTTCTCCCCATATCCCTTGACTCCGCTATCATTAAGAGATCTATCTAACTCTCTCTTGAAAGCATCCAGGGAATTGGCCTCCAATCCCTTCTGAGGCAGAGAGTTCCACAAATTCACAACTCTGCGTGAAAACGTTTTTCCTCACCACCATTTTAAATGGCCTACCCCTTACTCTTAAACTGTGGCCCCTGGTTCTGGGACTCCCCCAACATTGGGAACATGTTTCCTGCCTCTAGCTTATCCAATCCCTTAACAATCTTAAATGTTTCAATAAGATCCCCTCTCATCCATCTAAAGCCCAGTCGCTCCAGTCTTTCAATATACGACAGTCCCGTCATTCAGGGAATTAACCTCGTGAACCTATGCTGCACTCCCTCAATAGTAAGAACGTCTTTCCTCAAATTTGGAGACCAAAACTGCGCACAATACTCCTGGTGTGGTCTCACTAGGGCCCTGTACAACTGCAGAAGGACCTCTTTG
Source organism: Rhinoraja longicauda (assembly GCF_053455715.1). NCBI lineage: Eukaryota > Metazoa > Chordata > Chondrichthyes > Rajiformes > Arhynchobatidae > Rhinoraja > Rhinoraja longicauda. Next base: position 22,161,897 of record NC_135973.1, on the reverse strand, counting down.
CTCCTATACTCAACTCCTCTTGTTATGAAGGCCAATATTCCATTAGCTTTCTTCACTGCCTGCTGTAGCTGCATGCTTACTTTCGATGACTGATGAACTAGGACCGATCTCGTTGTACTTCCCCTATTCCTAACTTGACACCATTCAGATAATAATCTGCCTTCCTGTTCTTACCACCAAACTGGAAAAACTCACATTTATCCACATTAAACTGCATCTGCCATGCATCTGCCTACTCACACAACCTGTCCAAGTCACCCTGCATCCTCGTAGCATCCTCCTCACACTTCACACTGCCACCCAGCTTTGTGTCATCTGCAAATTTGCTAATGTTACTTTTAATCCCTTCATCTAAGTCATTAATGTCTTGTAAATAGCTGCGGTCCCACCACCGAGCCTTGCGGTACCCCACTAGTCACTGCCTGCCATTCTGAAAGGGACCCATTTATCCATACTCTTTGTTTCCTGTCTGCCAAACAATTTTCTATCCATGTCAGTACCCCACCCCCAATACCATGTGCTCTAATTTTGCCCACTAATCTCCTATGTGGAACCTTATTGAAGGCTTTCTGAAGGAAAGTAACTGCAGATACTGGTACAAATCGAAGGTATCACAAAATGCTGGAGTAACTCAGCGGGTCAGGCAGCATCTCTGGAGAGAAGGAATGGGTGACGTTTCGGGTTAAGACCCTTCTTCAGACTGATGGCTTTCCGAAAGTTCAGGTACACGACATCCGCTGGCTCTCCCTTGTGCATTTTCCCAGTTACGTCCTCAAAACATTCCAGAAGATTAGTCAAGCATGATTTCCCCTTTGTAAATCCGTGCTGACTCGGAACGATCCTGTTACTGCTGTCCAAATGTTCCGCAATTTCTTCTTTTATAATTAACTCCAGCATCTTCCCCACCACCGAAGTCAGGCTAACTAGTCTATAATTTCTTGTTTTCTCTCTCCTCCTTTCTTAAAAAGTGGGATAACATTAGCTACCCTCCAATCCACAGGAACTGATCCTAAATTTATAGAACATTAGAAAATGATCACCAATGCATCCATGATTTCTAGAGCCACTTTCTTAATTACCCTGGGATACAGATCATCAGGCCCTGGGGATTTTTCAACCTTCAGTTCCATCAGCCTACCCAACACCGTTTCCCGCCTAATGTGAATTTCCTTCAGTTCCTCCATCACCCTAGCATCTCTGGGCACTAGAACATCTTGGAGATTGTTTGTGTCTTCCTTAGTGAAGATAGATCCAAAGTACCTATTCAACTCGTCTGCCATTTCCTTGTTCCCCTTAATAAATTCACCTGCTTCTGTCTTCAAGAGACCCACATTTGTCTTAACTATTTGTTTCCTCCCCACATACCTAAAGAAGCTTTTACTATCCTTTGTATTCTTGGCCAGCTTACGTTTGTACCTCATTTTTTCTCCCCGTATTGCCTTTTTAGTTATCTTCGGATGCTCTTTAAAAGAGTCCCAATCCTCTGGCTTCCCACTCCTCTATGTTATACTTCTCTTTTATGTTTATACTGTCCTTGACTTCCCTTGTCAGCCACGGTCGCCTCTTACTCCCCTTAGAATCTTTCTTCCTCTTTGGAATGAACTGATCCTGCACCTTCTGTATTATTCCCAGAAATACCTCCCATTGTTGTTCCACCATCTTCCCTGCTAGGGTCTCTTTCCAGTCAACTCTGTCCAGCTCCTCCCTTATGCCTCCATAGTCCCCTTTGTTTAACTGTAGTGCTAAGACTTCCGATTTTCCCTTCTCTCTCTCAAATTGTAGATTAAAACATCATGTTATGATCACTACCTCCTAATGGCTCTTTTACCTTGAGATCCCTTATCAAATCCGGTTCATTACGTAACACTAAATCCAGAATTGCCTTTTCCCTGGTAGGCTCCAGTACAAGCTGCTCTCGGAGGCACTCCACAAACTCCCTTTCTTGGGGTCCAGTACCAACCTGATTTACCCAGTCTACCTGCATGTTGAAATCTCCCATAACCACCGTAGCATTACATTTGCGACATGCCAATTTTAACTCTTGATTCAACTTGCACCCTATGTCCTGGCTACTGTTTGGGGACCTGTAAATAACTCCCATTTGGGTATTTTTACCCTTACAATTCCTCAGTTCTGTCCATACTGACTCTACATCTCCTGATTCTATGTCACCCCTTGCAAGGTTCTGAATATCATATAAAAGAGAGGCTCACTTTTACCTTGATTGTAAGTTGCTTCGACAAGTTGTCACATTGATGGATCTAATTGCAGGCATCATCTTAGGTCATGGCGAATATGCGATACATGCGAAGGTTCGCCATATCCACTCTGCGGGACTTTGGAATGGGCAGGAAAACTATCGAAGATAAAATCACTGAAGAAACCCATTTCCTCATTGAAATGTTTGAATCCCACAAAGGTGAATCTAAATGAGGAGGCAGAATGATCGACTCTCCTCTGCCTACTTCTAATAATTTATAATTTAAGATTCATAAGGAATGCAATAAATATCTATTCAAGAAAACGACCGTTCAATTCATCGCTTTGTGTTAGTTCTACCCCAAGTTAATCCTGCTAACTGGTACACTCTCCAAAGATGCTACCTGACCTGTTGAGTGTTTCCAGAATTGGAATTGAGGAACTGAGGAAACAGTTAAGTATCAGCTACATTCAAGAATGTGTTGTACATCAACTGGACTGGGAAAGGATGGCAAATTTCCTCTGTGAAGTTCATCAGTGAACCAGAAGATATACACAAAATGCTGGAGTAATTCAGCGGGATAGGCAGCCTCTCTGGAGAGAAAGAATGGGTGACATTTAGGGTTGAGATCCTTCTTCAGACTGAGATTCATGGGAATGGGAAACATGAAATATCAATGGTGATGTAGAGAGATATGGAACAAATGAATGAAAATTATGGAAAAAAGTAAAGATGATAAAGGAAACAGGCCATTGTTAACTGTTTTCTGGGTGAGAACGCGAAGGTGGTGTGACTTGGGTGGGGGAGGGATGGAGAGAGAGGGAATGCCGGGGTTATTTGAAGTTAGAGTAATCATTATTCAACATTCAAAACACTGGATTGTTAGCTGGACAAGCGAAATATGAGATACTGTTCCTCTAATTTGCATTTAGCCTCAGATCCCGATGAATTGTTTTAAAAACTCTCATAAGTTCATCATCCCCATTACTGATTCCAGTAATCTGTTTCAGATTTATTAATAATAATAATAATAATAATAAGCATTTATTTTATATAGCGCCTTATCGGGTGCTCAAAGCGCTTTACAAAAACAATCAACATAAAAACAAACAGACAAACTATCCTAACGGAAAAGCGGCGAATAAACAACGCCAGCGTCCTCTCACGTCAGGGTCCGGCAGTAGACAACAAAAAGCACAGGACACACAGATACAATTTTTACACAAACAGCCATCACAGTGATTGCTCTAGGCACACCCTCACTGTGATGGAAGGCAAAGAAAAGTCTTATCTCCTCCTCATTCTTCTCCCGTGGTGCCACGAGGTGATCGAGGCTCCCAACTTTTTGAAGTCCCCACTGGGCGATGGAAAGTCCCAGGGCCGAGCCGAGCAGGCCGATGAAAGTCCTGAGCCCCCACTGGGTGATGGAAAGTCCCAGGGCCGAGCTGAGCCGAGCAGGCCGATGAAAGACCTGAGCCCCCACCGGGCGATGGAAAGTGCCGCGGCCGAGCCAAGCAGGGCGATGAAGGGCCTGCGAGCGGGTCGATCGTACCTCGCGCTTCGGGGCGGTCGAAGCTGCTACGGCTGGAGCTCCCAAAAGCCGGTCGCCAGCCAGGGACCTGCGAACTCCCGATGTTGCGGTCTACAGGGCCCACGGCCGAAGCCTCCGAGATGGTAAGTCCAGGCCCTGCGACCGGAGTCTTCAAGGTCGATCCCAGCTGGAGGCCGCCTACTCATTGAATTTCTATTCTCCTGTGGGATTTGAACTCATTTCTCTGGCACAGACCTCCATGCTTCCAAATACTTCCCTGGTAACATAACCACCAGGGTTCTGCCCTCTTGATATGTCTCTTAGCCCTTGAAGAATTACTGCATTAAAAGCAACATTTAAAACTTGCCACTGAAGTCAAGTGTCAGACATCAGTAAAAAGAGACTGATCAGGATGCCTTATAAATGTGAATTGGTTTACACTGTTTGTCACTAACGTGAATGATGTGTATTTCTTCAGGCCAAGAATTTAATCCAACCTTCAAGTTGAACGCTGCAGTGGCCAATATAATCTGCTCGATAGTTTTTGGTGATAGATTTGATTACGACGATGAAAGGTTCAACATTTTAGTCAAAGGAATTAATGAAAACATACAACTTGCTGGTTCCCCTACGATACAGGTAAACCTTATCTTTCACTGAGATTGCAGATATTTTCCAATAAATGCTCATTTGCAAGAGGCCCCAGAAGAGTCATAGAGTCAAAGAGCACAAAAACGAGCTCTTTGGCAAACCTGACCTAGATGCCTATCGAAGCAAGTCCCATTTGTCCGCATTGGACTCTTATCACTCTAAACCTTCCCTATTTCCAAACCTGTATGAATACGTTTTACTTATTGTTAAAGTACCTGCGCCAACTACATCCTCCAGAAGCTTGTTCTATAGACGTACCACCATCTGTGTCAAAATGTTACCCCATAGGTGCCAAATACAGACGCGCCCTGACTCCGCCTTGGAGCTCACCCCTCATGGTCTCCGCATCGCAGCTCCCACCTGGTCTCTGCGTCTAAGCCCCTCATGATTTTAAACAACTCTGTAAGATCACCTCTCAATCTTCAATGCTCCAAGGAATATTTTTTTCAAGATCATTTATTGCAAGAGGGCTAGAATACAAAACAGGAATGTAGACTTGATGGGCTGAATGGCCTGAATCCGCTCCTATTACATGATTTATAACGTTATGAATAATGTCTTAGCCTGCATGTAGGTGCCATTTATGTTTATTGTTGACATATCATATTATTTTGCTTAGATATATTTTGCAGTATTATTTTGGACACTTGGGGGCAGTCATTAGATGCGTATATATGTATATGTAGGGGCATAGGTGACAGGAAAGGGCAGGCACAGGTAGAGGGAACGCATACAGTTGTCACTAGACGAGGGACAGAGTAACCAGCTACAACTTGCGTGCAGAATTAGGAAAACCTGGCACGTTCATCTTTTTGTTTGTACAACTACCTCAATAAACAACCAACTAAACTGGAAATAACGACTGGAAGATCTGTTCTATTGGGTCTGGGTAAGATCATTCCTACTGTACCTGTGTATTAATGGCAACTGGAAAAGAGGACAATGGAAAAGTTAAAAATTTGCGATTACACTGCATAACCACTCCATTTAACACAGTCCCTTGAGTTCTGGTAACATCCTGGTAACTTTTCTGCAAGGTTTCCAGATTAAAGGCATCTTTCCAACTCCAGGGTCACGAAAACTGAACAAAATTCTTCAATATTGGCCTCACCAATATCTTGCATAACCTCTATACTCAATGCCCTTACTGATGAAGAGACGACATTCCAATAGCCTTATTCACCACCCCGTCTACCTGTTTTGCCAGTATCGGGAACTATGTACTGGTACCCCTTGGTCCCTCCATTCTGCAACACTCCCCAGGGCCCTAGCATTCACTGTGAAAATCCTACCCTGGTATGACATCCGAAAATGCAATACCGAGCACTTATCTGAATTGAACTCCACTTACCTGCTGATCAAGTTCCTGCTGTAATTGTTGATAACCTTCTCCACCACCTCTGCAAACTTGCTAAATGTGCCTTCTAGCTTCTCATCCAAATCGGTGACGTAGATGACAATCAACAGTGGGCCCAGCACCTACTCTTTGGGCACACCACTAGTCACGGCTTTCCAGTCCGATAAACAGCCTTCCATCATTGATTTAATTGGGGTCTCTAAGTATCTGTCCCTCAATTCACAAGAAAAAGCTGCTTGTCCGACTGAGTCATCAACTTGTTTGTCACATGTTGTCTGAGGAACAGCTGATTCACTGTGTCCCAACCCTGTGGTTTGACAGAGGGAGATGGTTGGGTGGACTTGACCCTTGGGGCTCAATGGGACCTGGGCTTTCAGACATTATATTCCTGATAAGCACAACAATGACAATAAAAAACAAATTCCAGATATATAATTAGTCTTAGCACTTAGGGCACATGGTGGCACAGTGGTAGAGTTGCTACCTTCCAGCACTTGCAGCGCTAGAGACCCAGGTTCGATCCCAACCACGGGTGTTGTTTGTATGGAGTTTGACCGCATGGGTTTTCTCTGAGATCTTTGGTTTCTTCCCACACTCCAAATACGTACTGGTTTGTAGATTAATTGGCTTGGGATGCAATAAGGCTGCAGGGTAACTTGGACAGGTTGTGTGAGTGGGCGGATACATGGCAGATGCAGTTTAATGTAGATAAGTGTGAGGTTATTCACTTTGGAAGCAAGAATAGAAAGGCAGATTATTATCTGAATGGTGTCAAGTTAGGAGGAGGGGGAGTTCAACGAGATCTGGGTGTCCTAGTGCATCAGTCAATGAAAGGAAGCATGCAGGTACAGCAGGCAGTGAAGAAAGCCAATGGAATGTTGGCCTTCGTAACAAGAGGAGTTGAGTATAGGAGCAAAGAGGTCCTTCTACAGTTGTACCGGGCCCTGGTGAGACCGCACCTGGAGTACTGTGTGCAGTTTTGGTCTCCAAATTTGAGGAAGGATGTTCTTGCTATGGAGGGTGTGCAGCGTAGGTTCACTAGGTTAATTCCCGGAATGGCGGGACTGTCGTATGTTGAAAGGCTGGAGCGATTGGGCATGTATACACTGGAATTTAGAAGGATGAGGGGGGATCTTATTGAAACATATAAGATAATTAGGGGATTGGACACATTAGAGGCAGATAACATGTTCCCAATGTTGGGGGAGTCCAGAACAAGGGGCCACAGTTTAAGAATAAGGGGTAGGCCATTTAGAACGGAGATGAGGAAGAACTTTTTCAGTCAGAGGGTGGTGAAGGTGTGGAATTCTCTGCCTCAGAAGGCAGTGGAGGCCAGTTCGTTGGATGCTTTCAAGAGAGAGCTGGATAGAGCTCTTAAGGATAGCGGAGTTAGGGGGTATGGGGAGAAGGCAGGAACGGGGTACTGATTGAGAGTGATCAGCCATGATCGCATTGAATGGCGGTGCTGGCTCGAAGGGCTGAATGGCCTACTCCTGCACCTATTGTCTATTGTCTATTGTCTATTGTATACTTGCTATACAGTAAGTGTAAAATGTCCCTGGTATGTGTAGGATAGTGTTAATGTGTGGGGTTCGTTGGTCAGTGTGGACATGAAGAGCTTGTTTCTGCACTGTTTCTCTAAATTAAAGTAAACCTAAAAAGCACAATCAATCTTTGAATAATTCCTAAATTTTAAAGATTTTATACCTTTATTACCTGTAGACCAGGTATTGGCTATCTGTAGATTTCTGGTATTGGCTATCAATTGTTTGCTTTGATGTTAATACTCGTGATTTTATGTCATAGATTTACAATGCATTTCCTATACTGGGATTTCTTCTTGGCTCTCGCAAGAAATTGCTGCAAAATACTAGGTCAAATTGTGGAATCATCAACAACCTTATAAATGAAAATGATCAGACACTAGATGCAAACAACCCAAGGGGCTTCATCGATATGTTCTTGTTAAAACAGCGCCAGGTATGGACTCCACACCTCCCCTTTAAGAAGAGGTAGATTTTGTATAATAGGTTTGCTTCAAAGAAACTGTAGCTATTCAACTGAGCTCGAACATTATTGATTTGCTGGCAATGGTGGCATTTAACGAAGCTGGTGGTGACAGGATAGGTCAGTACAGTGGCATTACCGGTACAGTAGCTGCCTCACAACGCCGGAGACTCGATCCTGACCTCGGGTGCAGTCTGGGACTGTCATATGTTGAAAGACTGGAGCGACTAGGCTTGTATACACTGGAATTTAGAAGGATGAGAGGGGATCTTATTGAAACATGTAGGATTATTAAGGGGTTGGACACGTTAGAAGCAGGAAACATGTTCCCAATGTTGGGGGAGTCAAGAACCAGGGGCCACAGTTTAAGAATAAGGGGCAGGCCATTTGGAACGGAGATGAGGAAAAACTTTTTCAGTCAGAGATTTGTGAATCTGTGGAATTCTCTGCCTCAGAAGGCAGTGGAGGCCAATTCTCTAAATTCATTTGAGAGAGAGAGCTAGATAGAGCTCTTAAGGATAGCGTGGTCAGGGCATATGGGGAAAAGGCAGGAACGGGGTACTGATTGAGAATGATCAGCCGTGATCACATTGAATGGTGGTGCTGGCTCGAAGGGCCGAATGGCCTACTCCTGCACCTATTGTCTATTGTCAATCTGTGTGATATTTGCAGGTTCTCATGAGATCACGTTGGTTTACTCTGCGGAACCCACTTTCCCCCCACATCCCAAAGACACCTGGGTTTGTGGGTTATTTGCGTTCTGTAAATTGCTCCTGGTGTAGGGAGTGGATGCCAACGTGGGATAACATAGAACTGGTGTAAACAGGTGAATAATGGTCAGCGTGGAGTCAGTGGGCCGAAGGGCCTCTGGTGTGTACTCCTGGTCCCAACGTAATTTCTGGGTCTTTGCTCTGTTAATCTACTGCAGGAGTCACGTAATCCAAACACATATTTCCATGAAAAGAATCTGCTCTACACGACAGTCAACCTGTTTGGTGCTGGGATGGAGACAACTTCCACCACACTTCGTTGGGCCATGCTGCTGATGATGAAGTACCCCCACGTACAGGGTGAGGAGCGGTCTGATTGATTACTGTGCGTCCCGTGTGTGAATCCCAGCTCTAGCCCTGTCGCCCAGTGCTTTAACAATGCCCTTGGTTTCCAGAGAAAGTTCACGAGGAAATCATCAGTATCATTGGGTCAGAACGGTCTCCCAGAGCTGAAGACCGGACGAGTTTGCCCTACACCAACGCGGTGATCCATGAAGTCCAGAGATTTGGCAACATTGTCCCAATGAACATCATGCATTCAACAACAGCAGACGTAAACTTTCAAGGATATTTCATCCCAAAGGTAGATAAAGGAAGTGGGTGGCTCATTGGCTCCTGATATTGTGATATTTACTCCAGGGATGGAACAAGTGGATTGCTGATGTCTTGGGCTCATAAATTTATTTGTGTAGTTTTATATAACATCATCTCTGGTGTATTGACTGCTTTTGAAAGAAAGTTGATGGAGTGAGTGGATAGATAACTTGTACACTGGTGAAACTTTTATAGCAGAGTTCATCTGAAAACATTCAGCTTGGTAGGACATTTATCTCTCTTAAAATGCCATTTGGTGTCTGTATACTCCTGTCTTGTTTATTTACTGAATTTTCCTTGAAGTAATAACTTGTTAAAACATAAGATCACATTACTACTGCAATGAGGAGGATGTTTTATTAGTCATGAATGACATTAACTTCAAGGGGAAAGATAAATGCAAGTTCAAATCGAGAAAATCATTGTGGGTGTGGACATATACCTGGTGCGGACATCTGCACAAAATAGTTATCGACTCCTCGCTGTTTCCTCAGGTCAGGGGCATTTAGGGATGGGCAAATACCACCTGACCTTGCCACAATGCCCACATCCTGGGTTAAAAATCCTGGGTTAAAAATCCCAGGGTCTGTCTCTGGAACTTTACCTGCCAACATTTTATCACTGCCCCCCTGAATGAGATATTGGGGATAAGGAGGTCTTAAGAAGGATCTTTAAGGGGAGTGAGAGGTAGAGAGACTGGGAAGTTTCGAGAAAGAATTCCAGAGGTTAATGTCACTGAGGGTGAAGAGGCTGGCAGAGTGATGGAAATTGGTGGTGTAGCAGAGGTAGAAGAGTGGAAATGTTGCCAAGATTGTTAATTCTTGTGCACGTATTTTCAGCAATGCTTTACAAACAGAATACCAACAGCGATTGTAAATTATATTTTCAGGACACTCCCGTGATCCCCTTGCTGACCTCGGTGCTTTTCGATAAAACTCAGTGGGAAAACCCAAGAGACTTTAACCCTTCCAACTTTCTGGATGCTGACGGGAAGTTTGTGAAGAGAGATGCTTTTGCTCCATTCTCCATGGGTAAGGCGTTTCTCCATGTTTGCACTCTACGCTGGAAGATTTTACATTCTTTTGGACTTTACACTTTTTATTCTTTAATGTACCCTTTATCCTTTATCTGCACTCTGTGAACGGCTTGATTGTATTCATGTATAGTCTTACCTTTGACTGGATAGCAAGCAAACAAAAGCTTTTCACTGTACCTCGGTACATATCACAATGAAAATCTAAACTAAATTTCCCCCGGCCCTAAGCTTAACTAATGGAGGGAAATGCAATATTTATGGCAAGTCATTTGCCTGAGTAAAATAAAGATCGGAGGATGATGGAAATAGAGTCATAGAATCATACAACATGGAAACAGGCCCAGGAAACAGCCCAACCTGTCCATGCTGACCCAGATGCCGCATCTAGTCCCATTTGCACACATTTGGCCCATATCCCACAAAAAAATCCTATCCATGTACCTATTTAAATGTCTTTTAAATGTTGTTGTAGTTCCTGCCTCAACTACCTTTTCTGCCAGCTCGTTCCATCTACCCAGCACCCATTGTGTTAAAAAGTAGCAGCTGAGATTCTTATTGAATCTTAACCTAAAACATGGGAAATTGGTGTGTCAGGCAGCATTTGTGGATAGAATGGACAGCTGACATTTCAGGTAGGGACCCTTCTTCTTTCTAATGGTTTTCCTCCGGTTCCTTCGGTTTCTTCCCACATCCCAGAGACATGCGGTTTGCAGGTTAAATGACCAATGTAGAATTGCCCCTAGTGTGCAGGGAGCGGATGGGATAATATAGAACATCGATGGTTAGCGTGAAGTCAGTGGGCCAATGATCTGTTTCCATGCTGTATCTTTAAATCAATCAATCAAACGTTGTTTTTGTGGGGCTACGTTGACATCTTTGTGCCTTTGCAGGATGCAGGGCCTGTGCTGGAGAAACCCTGGCCAGGGTGGAGCTCTTCCTGTTCTTTACCACTCTGATACAGAAGTTCCGGTTTCAAGTTCCCCCGAATGTGAACAATCTGGAGCTTGTATCTGGTGTGGGCTTCACATCATTCCCGAAGTACCAAAACGTGTGCGCTGTTTGTCGCTGATGTCAACACATCCTTTGCTTCAGTTTTACCCCTTTACATTATTCTCAGAAACATTTCAAAGAATGTGCGTGTGAGATTTTGTTGTGGAATGTTGCATTTGTCATGGGGCTGAATCTAGCGGAGCAATCAATGGTGCCTCCATGACTTCAATGGAAACGAGCCTTCAACTGGGACACACCATGAACAGTGAAACTCCAGCACTTAGTGGATGATTTAGTCAGTCACCTGACGTTTGCCCTTCCGAATCTTACAGTGCACCAAAATTTGGAAAATAACATTCCTTCAATCTGTTTGATGATATTTTGTGATCAATATAAATGATAATATGTGATATCAGCTCTTTAACTTTCAACCTGCACTCAAATTAGCAAGATGGACATGTTCATGAATATAAACATGTCTTTCAACATGAAGCAAATTCACAAATATTGTCAGAATTATGTAACCTGCTTTTATTTCTATAACCTGTTGCCTTCAACGATTTTAAATTCTTCCTCAGTCTGAAATTAACATAAATGCTGTGACTTTTTTTTCTTGTGATAATTTGTGGAAAGAGCTGTTCATCTTCGCAGATGGTTCAAGGTGTGACAATCTAAAAATGTTGGACAAATGATTCAAGGGAAATCTGTGGGATAACATCTTTATGTAGAAATTGGTTTTCTTCTTTGGAATATGGCACTTTGTCTCCATTTGCCTTTCAAAAGCTTTTTCCCACCTGGCCAATCGATCCAGATCCTGCTGCAATCTTTCACAACAATCTTCACTATCTGCAAAACCACTCACTTTAGTATGATCAGCAAACTTGATAATCTTGCCTTGTATGTTCTCATCCAAACCATTGATGTAGATGACAAACAGTAAAGGATCCAGCACCGAAACCTGAGGCACACCACTAGTCACAGTCTTCCAGTCCGAGAAGCAACCTTCCACCATCACCCTCTGCTTCCTTCCATGGAGCCAGCCTATCGTTCCCAGCATTTTCCCTGCAGCCCTTCTTGAAAAGAGGCACAACATTTGCCACCCTCCAGTCTTCCTGCTCCTCTCTTATATTTAAGGACGACTCGTAAATTTCAACCAGGGCTCCTGCAATTTCCTCTCGAGTTTCCCGCAATGTCTTCGGATATACACTTTCATTGACA
>NC_135973.1:22110043-22149043 GCF_053455715.1 Rhinoraja longicauda | reverse complement strand
GCCTTCTGTAAATTGCCCTTAGAGTGTGTCGGATAGAACCAGTGTACAGGTGACCAATGGTAAGTTGTAAAATTGCCCCTAGAGTGTGTCGGATAGAACCAGTGTACAGGTGACCAATGGTAAGTTGTAAAATTGTCCCTAGTGTGTGTAGGTTAGTGTATGCGGTGATCACTGGTTGATGCAGACTTGGTGGTTCGAAGGGCCTGTTTCCATGCTGCATCTCTAAAGTCCACAAATTAATTGATTGGAATAGACGGGTTTGAAGAAGGGTCTCAACCCGAAACGTCACCCATTCCTTCTCTCCAGAGATGCTGCCTGTCCTGCTTAGTTACTCTAGTATTTTCTGTCTGTCTTTGGGCTGAAGGGCCTGCTTCCCTGCTGTGTGACTTCATCTCTCCCCTTAACCAAAGGAACATATCGGCTATTCTCCAGCCCTCTGGCTAAAGAGGAATCAAAGTCCTCCAAGGTTCAAGGTGCAGGGTGCAGCTAAGTGCAAGGTAATTTCTCATTTACTCCAAAGACGTGCAGGTTTGTAGGTTAATTGGCCTCAGAAAAATTATAAATTGTCCCTAGTGTGTAGGATAGTGCGAGTGTACGGGGATCATGGGCTCGGTAGGCTGAAGGGCTTGTTACTGCTGTATCACTAAACTAAACTAAACTAAACTGATAAATTGTGAACACATCTAGCATTAATACTCTTCCCAAATTGCCCTTGAAGTTGGGTTTGAGCTGCCATCACCCTGTAGTCTTTCTTTAGTTTGAGTTTTTAGTTTTTAGTTTAGAGAAACAGGCCCTTCGGCCCACTGAGCCTGCACTGACCAATGATCACCCGTACACTAGTTCTATCCGACACACCAGGGGACAATTTAAAGAAGTCAATTAACCTACAAAACTGCATGTCTTTGGAATGTGAGAGGAAACCGGAACACCTGAAGAAAACCCACACAGTCACAGGGAGAACGTGCAAACTCCACACAGACACCACCCGCAGTCTGAATTGAACCCGGGTCTCTGGCGCTGTAAGGCAGCAACTCTACCACTGTGCCACTGTGCCGCCCCTTGCCCATCTCCTGCGGTTGCAGGGGAAAATACCTGGGGAGGGTGTGTGGACGTTGGGCCGAAGGGCTTGTTTCCGCGCTGTATGACTCCAGGACCTACGACTAATCTCCTTACCATGCCAACTGTAGCTAAGTCTTGTGTGGACTGACACCCAGTCACTGTTAAATCCAAACTTGTGCTTCATCCATCCCAAACTTGCTGATTGATACAGCATTTCCTGCTAACGGTGATTTGCTGAATCTACAAACAGATGAGTAACAATCAATTTGATTAAACCGTCACTTCTTCACAGCACAGCGCTTTCAAATTCTGGTTACATTTCAGCAGTACATCCAATTGGCCCTGGGACAATAATCTCCCTGTTCCATCTCCAGAGCTTTTGCAGATTTATTAAGCATAACTTTAGAGTCATAGAGTCACGCAGTGTGGAAACAAACCCTTCAGCCCAACTTGCCCATGTCGACCAACATGTCCCATCTACACTAGTCCCCACCTGCCTGCGCTTGACCCATATCCCTCTACACCTCTCCTATCCAAATACCTGCCTGAAGGTTTCTTAAACGTTGCAGCAGTACCCACTTGCAGCAGTACCTCCTCCGGCAGCTCGTTCCATACACCCACCACCCTTTGTGTCAGAAATGTTACCCCTCAGGCTCCCATTAAATCGTTCACCCTCATCTTAAACGAATGTCCTCTGGTTCCCGATTCCCCTACTCTGGGCAAGAGACTCTGTGTTCACTCGATCTATTCCTCTCATGATTTTGCACGCCTCTAAAAGATCACCCCTCATCCTCCTGCGCTCCAAGGAATAAAGTCCGAGCCTGCTCAACCTCTCCCTGTAGTTCAGGCCCTCGAGTCCTAGCAACATCCTCGTAAATTTTCTCTGCACCCTTTCCAGCTTGACAACATCTTTCCCATATCATGGTGACCACAATATTCTAAATGTGGCCTCACCAACATCTTATATAACTGCAACATGACCTCCCAACCTCTACACTCATTTACTTTTCAAGACTTTAAGTCGTCATAAGACCTAGAACATATAACAGGACAGCACAGGGACGGGATCTTCAGCCCACGGTGTTCGTGCCAAACATGATGCTGAGTTCATCTGATCTCATCTGCCTGTGCAACATCCATATCCCTCTTTTCACTCCACTTCCAAACGCCACTATCATATCTCCTCCACCGCCACCCCTGGCAATGTGACCCAAGCCCCCACTACTCTGTATGGAACTTTAGTGTTGGACATTTTGTACAACAGTAACATAATATGCCAACTTCTTAGTTACTCCAGTATTTTCTGTCTGTCTTTGGGCTGAAGGGCCTGCTTCCCTGCTGTGTGACTTCAACTCTCCCCTTAAGCAAAGGAACATATCAGCTATTCTCCAGCCCTCTGGCTAAAGAGGAATCAAAGTCCTCCAAGGTTCAAGGTGCAGGGTGCAACTAAGTGCAAGGTAATTTCTCATTTACTCCAAAGTCGTGCAGGTTTGTAGGTTAATTGGCCTCAGTAAAATTATAAATTGTCCCTAGTGTGTAGGATAGTGCTAGTGTACTGGGATCATGGGTTCGGTAGGCTGAAGGGCTTGTTACTGCTGTATCACCATGTCCTCTAGTGTTGGACATTTCCACCCTGGGGATATTAAGGTTCTGACTGTCTACCCTATCTATGCCCTTCACATTTTTATATACCTCTATCAAGTCTCCCCTCAACCTCCGTCGTTCCAGAGAAAACTGTCCAACCTCTCCCTGCAGCCGGAACCCTCTAAACCAGTCATGCCTCAGTCTTTACATCTACTGCGGTAGATCTATCGCCTGGCAAAATCCATTCCACGGTACCTCAACAACAAAAAAAGGGCTCACGATTCCTCTCTCCACACTGAGAGAGTGTCAATTCTCCACACTCGATATCCCACCATCTATCAGACGGAGGTTACTAATTTACAGTCAATCAGTGTCAAATTGGGAGGAATTCTATGTGGAATCTTGTCCATTAATCTTTGCAATGCAATTGTGCACAAGACCTTGCAGTGGCATATTAAACCAAGAGGCAAATTGGTTCTGCTTCTTGTTAATTAAAGTGTTCTGACATTCATAGATTCAATGACAAAAGGATCTGAAGAATCCCCTGATATTAATTAGTGAAAGGACGTTGCATTTTCACTCAAAGCCAAAAATATAAGGTCCAGATTGTAACTGTTTCACATCCAACTAGAGTTGAAAGTGCACCAAGAAATCTTCAATCCACTAGGTCCCAGAGTCTACAGAATGGTAAACACAGTCTTTCATCCAGAGTAAGGGAATCAAGAACCAGAGGATATACTTGTAAAGTGAGAGGGGAAAGATAGAATGGGAACTTGACGGGCAACTATCTCCACACAAAAGTTGGTGTGTGTGTGGAACGAGCTTCGAGAGGAGGTAAGAAGAAGGAACTGCAGACTTTAGGCTGCTGAATGGCAGATGTTGGCTTTTACCAAAGATAGACACTAGGTTTAGAGGGATATGGGACAGGCACAGGCAGGTGGAACTCGTGTAGATGGGGCATGTTGGTCGGCGTGGACAAACTGGGCCAAAAGGCCTGTTTTCATGTTGTGTGACTATGACTCTAATAGCACAATGGACACTTGAAAGTGCAGGCTCGATGGGCCGAAGGGTTGGTTCACGTACTGTAGAACTCTATGACAAGAGGAATCAAGACTTGTAGGAATGAGGCAGGGAAGTGGAGATGTTCTTGATTCTCCTACTCTGGGTAAAGGATTGTACATTCACCCCATTATTCCCCTTATAGATCTCTATAAGATCACCCCTCATCCTCCTGCGCTCCACGGAATAAGGTACTAGCCTGCTCAACCTTGGGCTTTAGGCTGCTGAATGGCAGAGAAGGCTTGGGCAGAGCTGAGGAGCATTTCTGCCTCCTAATCACATTGGGATGAGGTTCACGCTTCACCCCGAACACTTACTGTACTATCAATCACAAGGGTAATCGCAATATCACATACATTGATCCCTGGCCACCCACTGAATGGAAATCACCAGCAATAACTATATGCCTCACATCCAGCCCCAGCAATCACCATCTTTGATGGAAAAGTGTGGCCTTCTCTCCGTGAATTTTGCAATTTGCCACGCGAGACTGACTGGCCAATGGACAGTTTCCACTTCACCCTGAGCATTGCTGAATCAGCGATGCACCACGGCAGCTTACAGTGTAGGTGGCAAAGGCAGATACCCTCAAAGAAACAGCTGGACCAACACTTCAATCACCAAGGCAGAGTGCATTACCGGCCAAGTGCTTGTAAATGGAATTGGAGTATAGAACCCGGAACAGCACAGCACAGGGATAGACCCTCCTGCCCACAATGTCCGTATTCAACATGATGCTAATCACCTCTACCTGCATGTGATCCATATCCCTCCACTCCTTAGATGCGTCTATATAAAAGCCTCTTAAATGCCACTATTGCATCTGCCTCCACCAGCCACCCTTGGCAATACATTCCAGACCTTCACCAGTCTGTGTTCAAAAACTTGCCCCGCACCTTTCCTTTAAACTTTGCCCCTTTCACCTTAGAGTTATGCCCTCTAGCCTTTGACGTTTCCATCCCGGGGAAAAAAGGTTTGGACTGTACCATATCTATCCCTGTCAATTTTATTTACTTCAAGCCGTTCTCACCTCAGATTACCCACCCACCCCTTCAGGCACTGCTTGCATGGTTTGAGGGCCTGAGCTTTGGGGAAATGTTGAGCAGGCTGGGACACCTATTCCTTGTAGTTCAGGAGGATGCGGGGGGGGGGGGGGGGGGGGTCTTACAGAGGTATATAAGATCATGAATGGAATTGATAAGGTGAATGCACAGTCTTTTACCCAGAGTAGGGGAATCAAGAACCAGAGGACATAGGTTTAAGGTGAGAGGGGATAGACAACAGGAACCCAAGGAGCAATTTTTTCTTTACACCAAAGGTGGTGGGTGTAAGGAACTAGTTGCCAGAGGAGAGACTTAAGGTGGCTACTATCACAACATTTAAGAAACATTTAGACAGGTACATGGACATTTCGGTTTAGAGGGATATGGGCCAAGCGCAGGCAGGTGGGACTAGCGTAGATGGGACATGTGGGAAGGTTGGGCTGAAGGGGCTGTTTCTAAGCTGGTGTACAGTAGAGAGCATATGGACTGGTTGCATCACAGCCTGGTTCAGCAACTCGAACGACCGGGAACGAAAAAGATTGCCAATAGTGGTAAACACTGCCCGGGGTGCATCACAGGTACTGACATCCCCGCCATCGAAGGTATCTACAGGAGTTGCTGCCTCAAAAAGGCAGCCAGCATCAGAGACCCACACCCACCTGGCCACGCTCTCACGGGGAAGAAGGTGTTGGAACCTGAAAACTGTATTGTCCAGGTTCAGGAACAACATCTTCCCTACAACCATCAGGCTATTAAAGATTATAACCTCCAATTAAGCTCCAAACTAGTAGCAGTCCTGAGCTACTATCTACCTGATTGGAGCCCATCAGTATCTCTAATTGGACTTTACCTTACACTAAACGTTATTCACGTTATTCCCTTTATCCTGTATCTGTACACTGGATAGTTCGATTGTGATCATGTATTGTCTTTCCGTTGACTGGTTAGCACGCAACAAAAGCTTTCCACTGTACCTCGGTACACGCGACCATGAACTAAACAAAGCTCAATACCTACAGTAGTCTCGGTAGTATTAACTAGCCTTTTACATGGTACCTCATACCAAACACTTACTCAAAAATCAGCATAGGCAACTTGTATGACATGCTGTTCATGGTCTCCATTACTTTCATCAAAAGAAAAATCAATTGGTTAGTTGAACACAGTCTTACAGATCCATGCTGGCTCTCTCTAATTAACACAGACGTCTATCAGTTGTTGCCAGTTCTTTCGTTGATGCTTTCCCAAGCTGACGTTAAAATGGGTGCTCTGTGGTTACTGAGAATGTACGTCCTTGCACACAGGTAACCCCGTCGGCACTTCACGATTCTCTGGCATATCTATTGGTGTTGCCACGTGTACCAAGACGCAGTAAGCCAGTGATGAGGGATGAGACGGGCGAGGAGCGAAGCCGGTAGGAGAGGAGAGGGAACCGGGGTCTGGTCTACCACGCCTTCGAGGTCGCCTGCGGGAGGCACCCCCAGGGAACAAAGGTGGACGGGCGAGGAGAGGGACGTGGCGTCCAAGGAAGGCGACGACTGGAGGCTCCGCAGCAGCCTGGGGGTTGTCTGGAACGGGCACCGCTCATCAGAACTGGAGCGCTGACTTTGAAAACGGCTCCAAAACATGGCGCCTCTTGCATGCGGGCTCAGTGGACTATTGCCATACACTAGTATAAGAAAATAACTGCAGATGCTGGTACAAATCGAAGGTATTTATTCACAAAATGCTGGAGTAACTCAGCAGGTCAGGCAGCATCTCGGGAGAGAAGGAATGGGTGACGTTTCGGGTCGAGTCCCTTCTTCAGACTGATGTCAGGGGGTGCGGGACAAAGGAAGGATATAGGTGGAGACAGGAAGATAGAGGGAGAACTGGGAAGGAGGAGGGGACGGGAGGGACAGAGGAACTATCAAAAGTTGGAGAAGTCAATGTTCATACCACTGGGCTGCAAGCTGCCCAGGCGAAATATGAGGTGCTGTTCCTCCAATTTCCGGTGGGCCTCACTATGGCACTGGAGGAGGCTCATGACAGAAAGGTCAGACTGGGAATGGGAGGGGGAGTTGAAGTACTCGGCCACCGGGAGATCAGTTTGGTCAATGCGGACCGAGCGCAGGTGTTGAGCGAAGCGATCGCCGAGCCTGCGCTTGGTTTCGCCGATGTAAATAAGTTGACATCTAGAGCAGCGGATGCAATAGATGAGGTTGGAGGAGGTGCAGGTAACCTTTGTCTCACCTGGAAATACTGTTTGGGTCCTTGGATGGAATTGAGGGGGGGGAGGTAAAGGGACAGGTGTTGCATCTCGTGCAGTTGCAGGGGAACGTGCCCGGGGATGGGGTGGTTTGGGTAGGAAGAGACGAGTGGACCAGAGATACACTTGCTCATCGGAGTTCGGGGGTATGGCAATACCCTGCTGGACTGTCTGCAAGATAAGGAATTTCACTGTGTTAGCACTTTGCACATGCGACAATAAGCTTCACCAAGCACAATCACCTTCTTTTAGTTTCGTTTATTATTGTCATGTGTAACAAGATACAGCAAAAATCTTTTTTTGTTGTGTGTTATCCAGTCAGCAGAAAGACTATAGATGATTACAATCAGGCCGCACACGGTGTACAGATACAGGGTACAGGGAATACCATTCAGTGCAAGATAAAGTCCAATTAAAAATGATCCAAAGGTCTCCAATGAGATAGATGATATTTCGGGACCGCTCTCTAGTTGGTGATAGGATTGTTCAGCTGCCTGATAACATGTGGGAAGAAACTGTCCCTAAATCTGGAGGTGTGCGTTTTCACGTACCTCTCGCCTAATGGGAGAGGGGAGAAGAGGGAGTGACCGGGGTGAGACTGGTGGCCTTGCCGAGGCAGTGTGAAGTGTAGATGGAGTCAATGGAAGTGATGGTCTGGGCTGCGTCCACAACTCTGCAATTTCTTGCTGTCTTCTGCCACAATGAGGACAGCACGCAACATCAGTGACCCAGATTCGATCCTGACATCTGACGCTGTCTGTGTGGAGTAGGCACGTTCTCCCTGAGACCATCAGGTGCTCTGGTTTCCTCCTGGATTCCAAAGACATACAGGTTGGTGGGTTAACTAACCACTGAATTACCTCAGGTGTCCAAATGTCTTTCAAATTTAAACGAAGATGGATACAAAATGGTGGAGTAACTCAACGGGTCAGGCAGTATCTAAGGAGAAAAGGAATAGGCAACATTTCGGATCGAGACCTTTCTTCAGACCCTTTTAAATGAGTTTAAGTTGGCATTAGATTCAGCATGGACATAATCTGAACAAGAATGCAAACCCAAAACGTCAACTATCCACATCATCCAGAGATACTACCTGACCCATTGAGTTTCTCCAGCACTGTGTCCTATGTGGGCCAAAGAGCAAGTTCATTCGCGCAGAATTAGGCCATTCGGCCCATCAAGTCTACCCTGCCATTCAATCACTATCTTTCCCTCTCAACCCCATTCTCCTGCCTTCTCCCCGTACTAATCAAGAATCTGTCAATCTCTGCCACGGCCTTCTGTGACAATGAATTCCACGGATTCACCACCCTCTTGCTCAAGAAATTCCTTCTCGTCTCCTTTCTAAAGGTACATCCTTTTATTCTAAGGCTGCGGCCTCTAGTCCTGGACTCTCCCACGAGTGAAAACATGCTCTCCACATCCACTCTATCCAGGCCTTTCACTTTACTGTTAGTATCAGATTCAGCATGGACATTGTCTACAGAAGGGTCTCGACCCCAAACGTTACTTGTCTTTGTTTTTCCCCAGAGACGCTGCCTGACCCACTGAATTACTCCAGCACTTTGTGTCTATCTTTGACCCGTTCCTGTCCTGTAGAGTTTGATGTTCTACTTTAATTACCTTGCCATCCACAAAGATGGGTCCCCAATTTGATAGGAGAGAAAAACTAAAACAAAAAAATGCAGATTCTAGAAACATGAAATAAAACAGGAAATGCTGGACAAATAAATGAGATATGATCAAAGCAACTGTTCTCAATGCAAGTGGCAATGAGGGCACAGCAATGACTCACAAGGATGTTGCTGGGGCTGGTGCACTTGAGTTATACAGAAAGACCAGATAGGCAGGGACTATTTTCCCTGGAGCAAAGAAGCCTATGAGGTAACCTTAAAAGACGTCAATAGAATAATGAGGGGAATAGACAAGATAGATGGTCTTTTTCCCCCATGGTGGAGGAAAACTAGAGGGCATAGGTGCAAGGTGAACTAGAATAGACTTTAGACTTTGGAGATACAGCACGGAAACAGCCCCTTCAGCTCAGAGTCCACGCCAACCAGCGATAGTACACTAGTCCTCATCCTACATACCAGGGACAATTTAAAATTATACCGAGGCCACTGAACCTACAAACCTGTACATCTTTGGCGTGTGGAGGGAAACCAGAGCACCTGGAGCTCCGGCGGCGGCAGCGTCTTCGCCCGCCCCAGATCGCGGGGCTAGGGTCGGCCCACCGCGGACCTTTCATCGTCCGGCGCGGCCTGGAATAGGCCGCAGGATTTTCTCCGCCCGGCGGGGGCTTCAATGTCGGGAGCCACGACCGCCCCGACGTGCAGCGGCAGCATCTTCGCCCGCCCCGGATTGCGGGGCTTGGGTCGGTCCACCGCGGACCTTTCACTATCCGGCGCGGCCTGAAACGTGGCAACTTCAACAGCCTGACCGCGGGAGAAGACGGCAGGGGAAGAGAAAAGACGTTCTGGCCTTCCATCACAGTGAGGAGGTGACTGGAGGAGTGTCACTGTGTTGGATGTTTCTTTTTTTGTTTTGTGTTGGTTTGTGGTTGTGTGTGTAATTGCTTATTTTTATTGCTCTTATTGTTGGACTGTGGGTGACGAAATCTCGTCCAAAAGACTTGTTTTTTTTGGATGACAATAAAGGTAATTCTGATTCTGATTCTGATTCTGAAAACCCATGCTGTCCCAGGGAGAACGTACCAACTCCACAGAGACCATGTCCGTACTCAGGGGTGAGCCCACCTCTTTGGCGCTGTAAGGCAGCAGCTCGAATGCTGCATCCCCCGAATAGATTTAAAGGAGAGATCTAGTGTGAATAGAACTAGTGTGAACAGATGTTCAATGGTCAGCTTGGAGTCAGCCGGCCAACCGTCCATAGTATCTCTGAACTAAACATGCAAACTCCACAAAGACAGCACCCTAGGTCAGGAGCAAACCCGACTTTCTGGTGCAGCTCTGTAGTTAAAGCTTGTGAATGCATTATCACAAGTTTAAAGAAGCCATACCACTGTGTCAACTGATAATTATGGGGCAGTACTGTGGCACAGCTGTAGAGTTGTTGCCTGACAGCGCCAGAGACCGGGTTCAATCCTGTGTACGGATGCTGCCTGTGTGGAGTTTGCACGTTCTCCGTGTGACCTGCGTGGGGTTTTTTCCTGGAGCTCTGGGTTCTTCCCACTCTCCAAAAGACCTACAGGTTTATAGGTTAATTGGGTTTGTGTTATCAAAATACTAAGGCACACCACAGATGTATTCACCATCCCATCAATGATGTTAGCGTCATTGACTCTATCCCCCAGGAGTAGATATAGACAATGGCTTGTTTCATATGACCACCAGGTGGCGCCGCACGATGGCAGCCTCGCCAACAGTCTGTCTCGTCCTTCTTTGTTGTTTTCAGTCTGTTGTTGAATGTATGTTTTAGTGTATCTTTAGTTTTGTATTAAGTGGGGAGTGGGGGAAGCTTTTTTTTTAATCTCTTTCCTCAACGAAGATGCGATTTTTCCATATCGTATCTCCGTCCGCGCTGTGGCCTAACATCGTGGAGCTGGCGGTCCCTTTGTCAGGGATCGACTTCGGGAGCTCCAACCGCAGGAGCTCCGACCGCCCCGACACGGGAGCTTCGATCGCCGGCTGCGGGAGCTTCGATCGCCCCGACTGCAGATGGTTCGACTGCCCCGACCGCGGGAGAAAAGGGGGAAAGATAATACATTATTGCCTTCCATCACAGTGCGCTGTGGTGGATGTTTATGTTAATTTTTATGTAGTTGTGTGTCTTGTTGCTTTTTCGGTATGACTGTATGGCAAATCAAATTCCTTGTATATTTTTACATACTTAGTTAATAAACTAATTGCAATACAATTACAAGTAATCAGGTGTTGTTTATTTGACATAATTAACCATCTGCCTATAATTACCAGCCCAACAGGTAAGTTTAGGTGTCTGGGGAAGAACTGTAGATGCTGGTTTATACCAACGATAGACACAAATTGCTGGAGTTACTCAGAGGAACCGGCAGCATCTCTGGAGAAAAAGAATAGGTGGTGTTTCGGGTCGAGACCCTTCTTCAGACTGAGAGTCAGGTGAGAGGGAAACTAGAGGTGTGAAAAGGTACGAAGAACAAATTAATGAAAGGTAGGAAAAAAAGAACAAATCAGAGCCAGCACCAATGACCAAGGAAAGGTGGAGCCCACAATGGTGCATTGTTGGTTGTAGATGAGGTGAAAACAAACAGATAAGATCAGTGAAACTAGCTGGGGTTTTATCTTAAAGGAAACGCAACGAAGACTAGTTGTCATTGCCTCTCCACCTCTCCCTTTCGCCCCCTCTCGTTCTTGTTGCAATTGGGGCCGGGTGCAGGATAATTAGAGCTAATTGTGACGCGGATGTGTTGTCAGACTGGGGGAGAACAAAGCTCAGGTGCTGCTGGGAACAGGCACAGTCTTGTTCTTGCCTCCCATGTGCCATCAGGATTAGGTGAAGTAAAACACTTCCACGATTCATGGCCCTTCTGCTGCGTTAGAGTGTATTATGTAATACGACTGAGATCCTCAGTGAGCTCAGGATGCTGATTATATTCACAGTATCTTACAGCACGGAAACTGGCCCTTCGGCCCAACTCGTCCATTCCGACCAAGATGTCCCATCTAAGTTAGTCCCATTTTCCCGTATGTGGCCCATAACCCTCTAAACATAGTCATAGCATTATACAGCATGGAAACAGGCCTTTGGGCCCAACTCGTCTATACTGACCAAGGTCCTATTTTCCTGCATTTGGCCCAAACCCCTCAAACCTTTCCCATCCATGTACCTCTGCAAGTGTCTTTTACATGCTAGTACCTGCGTGGGTTTTCTCCTGGAGCTCCGGTTTCTTCCCACACTCCAAAAGACATACAGGTTTGTAGGTTAATTGGCTTCGTGTAATTAAACACAGATCTATTCACCATCCCATCAATGACGGGATTTCATTGACTTGGCCTCCAGATCTCTCTATTCCCCCAGTAGATCTTGTTTCATTACAAGTAACCAAGTGTTGTTTATTTGACATAATTAACCATCTGCCTATAATTAACAGCCCAACAGGGTAAGTTTAAGTGTGCAGGAAAGAACAGTAGATGTTGGTTTACACCAGCGATAGACACAAATTGTTGCAGTTACTCAGAGGGTCAGGTAACACAGAACTGGTGAACAGGTGATTGCTGGTTGGTGCGGTCTCAGTGAGCCGAAGGGCCTGTTACCACACAGTATCTCTAAACCAAACTAATTAACCTAGAAACCCGCACGTCTTTAGATGTGGGAGGAATCCGGAGCGCCCAGAGAAAGCCCACGTGGTCACAGGGAGAACGTGCAAACTTCACACCTACAGCACCCGAGGTCAGGATGGAACCCGGGTCTCCGATGCTGTGAGGCAGCAACTCTACCAGCTGCGCCAGTGTGCCACCCATTGAAAGAGCTGGCACAGTAAAAGAGAAGGTGAACACCATTTCATTTCATCTATCAATACAGCACATTTTTTATGACAAACTCCAAAACTTGGACTGAACTCCACGAACAAGATGGTGAAGTGAGTTCTCTGTTTTCCTGCTTGCGCGTTTGTTATTGGTGTTATTGGATAAAATATAATCTCTGAAAGAAAGCCTTTCAGCTAAATCTTAATTAAACCATGATAACCCTCTCCGCGATTAGTACAAGGCAGCGGCAGGTGGGGCCAGAACAAGTCACAGGGAGAGGATCAGCTAACAGTTATTGGGAAGGTGCAGCCAAGAATGACCAACAGTAATGCTGGCCTCCAACTCGTGTGACACAAAGCCAAAGGCATCTGGTTTCCTCCAAGCTTACAGCAAAGCAATAGATTGGTGTTGGTAAGAGGGGCAGGTCTCTCCCACTGAATCCCATGATTTGGAACGTATTAAACATAGTCATGGAGTCATAGTTATATAGCACGGAAACAGGCCTTTCAGCCCAACTCACCCATGCCGACCCAGACCAAGACGAGCCCCATCTCTCGTCCCATTTCCCGCACTCATATCCCTCTAAACCTTTCCTATCCATGTACCTGTCCAAAGGGAAATGGTCTGTTCCCACGCCTTTAGAACTTTAGAGTAAAAGGACGTACCTTCAGAAAGGAGATGAGGAGGAATTTCTTTAGTCAGAGGGTGGTGAATCTGTGGAATTCATTGCCACAGATGGCTGTGGAGGCCAAGTCAATGGATATTTTTTAAGGTGGAGACTGATAGGTTCCTGATTTATACGGGTGTCAGGGGTTATGGGGAGAAGGTGGGAGAATGGGGTTGAGAGGGAAAGAGGGATCAGATATGATTGTCGACTTGATGGGCCGAATGGTCTAATTCTGCTCCTCGCGTTTGTGAAGTTGTGAGCTTGCGATTCTATTCCCATCAACTCCCCTTCACTATCTGTGCAACCACAAATCATTCACTGTTGAAAGGTCATGATTCATGGACCCATAGCTCTGTACAAAATATTTAAATATTGTTATAATACCTGCCTCAATGACCTCCTCTGAGTGGCATTAGTGGCACAGACACCCGGGTTTCACCCTGACCATGGGTGCTGTCTGGAGTTTGTACGTTCTCACTGTGACCATGTGGGTTTTCTCTGGGTGCTCCGGTTTCCACCCACATACCAAAGACGTGCAGGTTTGTAGGTTTGTTTCCCTCACCCCTGACTCTAGGTCTGAAGAAGGGTCATGACCCAAAATGTCACCTATTTCTTTTCTCCAGAGATTCTGTCTGACTCGCTGAGTTAAGGGCCTGTCTCACTTAGGCAACTTTAAGGCGACTGCCGGCGACTAGGTTGTCGCCAACAGTTCGCCGGGTGTCGCGCGCATGATCGTGAGGAGTCTTCAAAGAATCGTAGTGGATCTCGGCACGTCGCTGAGAAACCAACCGGTATGAAATTTCTCGGCAACAGCTGGCTTGTCGCCAGGTATCGTTGCTTATTGTGGGCGCTGTCGCCTGCTGTCCCCAGGTTTGCTAGGTGCATTTAGAAGCACATAATATTAAATTAAATAAAGTCATTTGAAGATACCATAAAATACTTGTGTTTAACCAATTTATTTACCGTCAGGACATTTGACAGGTAGATTGGAGGCGACAGTTTGACGGTCAGGTAAGCGTGGGGATTTTCGAGACGTTTATGGCCATCAGCGATTACATTTAAAGTGGGCTCCCAACCCAGATATGCAACCCAGAAACCAAATATGCATCTCCCGTACATTTTCAAAGAATGCCCACACTCCGCATAAAAATCCATTTAACCACTTTTAAAATTAGATTTCTTAATACTGTTATTAGTAAACTGGAAGTCAATCCAGTTTATGCCTTGTTACAGTGAAGATTGGTTTTCAAGTAACCCGGGCAAGATGTTATATTTCAAAACTCTCAAGTACCTACCGAATTGTCAGTGATTTCAGCGAAAATTAGGACGCCGGGGAAGCATTGACAGCGTGGGAATTTTGCGATGTTTCCGAAGACGCTGTAATCTCGACCTGACAGCATTGTCGTGGTCATTGTCGGCGGGTAAAAGAAAATGTTGGCGATCTGCTACGACTTTGACGGTCGCCAGCAGTCGCCTAAAAAATCGCCTAAGTAGGACAGGCCCTTTATTCCAAGTTTTTGTGTCTGCCTTCAAGTTTGTAGGTTAATTGGCTTTAGTAAAATTGTAAATTGTCCCTGGTGTGTAGGATAGTGCTAGTGTACATGATGATCGCTGGTCGGCATGGACTTGGTGGGTCGAAGGGCCTGTTTCGGCACTGTATCTCTAAACGAAACTACACTAAACAATTGGAAAACAAGCCCGTGGTAGTGCAAGTGCTCTGTTAATAAAAAAAATTTAAAAAAATAACTCTAAGGGTCAGGAAGCATCTCTGGAGACCATGGATAGGCAATGCTTTAGTTTGGGAGCCTTCTTCAGGCAGCAGCAGCGTGTTCGCCCGCCCCGGATCGGACTTATCATCGGCGGAGCCGGCCGTCTTCGGAGGCTGCGGGAGCGGCTGCGACTCGCCTTGGGCTCGGCCCGCTGCGGACCGTCCGGCGCGGCCTGCAACCACAACAACCTGACCGCGGGAGAGGACAGCAGGAGAAGGGAAAAGACATTGTGGCCTTCCATCACAGTGAGGAGAGAGAGGACTGGAGGAGGAGACTCACTGTGATGGATGTTTCTTTGATGGATGTTTCTTTTTTGTGTGTTTTTGGGGTTGTGTAATTTGAATGCCTATTTAATGCTTTTATTGTTGGACTGTGTTTTGGGGGGTTTTTGGGGTTGTGTAATTTTAATGCTTATTTAATGCTTTTATTGTTGGACTGTGGGTGACTGAATTTCGTCCAATATTGGATGATAAATAAAGCTATCTTGAATCTTGAATCTTGAATCTTGAATTAATATATGTTAGTGCTGAAATTCCTCGCAACATCCTCACAAGATTGGAAGCAGAGGAAAAATACCAGATTTTCCTTTCCTTATAACCCCCACCCTTCCCTCCAAAATTGGATGCAAATATTTTTCAAAAGACAAAGAACTGAAGCCAGTGATAAGAGTGGATTTAGTAAAGAACAGACCGCATACAAATTGAGCCCCTTCATTACCGGCTGATAAATGAAACTCTCTGGTAATGTTAAATTCTCCTTTTTGCCGTACAGTCTTAAAATAAGTTTTAAAAGTAATGAGCCCACTGAATAATTTAAAACCTAAGGGACACTCAAATCACCTCATTAATAAACGGTCCACGTGAAGATTTGTGCCTTTTTTTTCAAATGTGAAGCCAGCATCTAGTGACTTAAGTAGACTCTTCACTGTATTTTCAGTTTTAAGTAAACTAAAGATTTGTCATTGAAATTATAAGGGAGAAATCCATCGCCGGCTATTAATACTTCACTTGTTTGAGAGAATCTTCATGTGATCACTCCCAACACATCCAGTTCCACTGAAGTTAACATTGTCCCTCTGTTTATAGCCAAGTTCCCTCCCTGCCTTAGGCTTAGCTTTAGGTCTATTTTGAAAATTCTGCACTGTCCTATTCTGAACAGTCATGACCGTCTTAACATCCTCCATCCCATACACATTGATTTTCCCATTTTACACTCCGACGACCAATGCTTCTTGTGGAGGGAGGAACTGCAGATGCTTTGGTTTTCACCGAAGATGGACACAAAATGCTGGAGTAACTCAGTGGGTCAGGCAGCATCTCTGGAGAAAAGGTAAAGGTGACGTTTTGGGTCGAGACACTTCTTCACTCAAGTCTGAAGTCTCTTTAGTTTACTTAGGTTTAGCTTAGTTTAGAGATATAGCTCGGACACAGGCCACCAAATAAGCGCCGACCTGCGATTCCCATACACGAACACCATCCTACACACTAGGGACAATTTTACAATTTTAGCCGAAGCTAATTCACTTACAAACCTGTGCGTCTTTGGTGTGTGGGAGGAAACCAGAGCACCCGGAGAAAACCCACGCAGTCACAAACTCTGTACTCCTTACTCATTACTTTGAAACTGAGTCCGAAGAAAGGTCCCGACCCAAAAGGTCACCTATTCCTTTTGTCCAGAGATGCTGCCTGACCCACGAAGTGTAAAATATAGTTTCTCAGCATTGTAGCATAACAGTGCGAGAGAGTGTCTGTATTGAGATAGGTTGCAGAATCCTAGTGTATGGAAAGGCTGGGCAGATGCCTGGTAACAGAGGGAGAAGCTGTTCCTGAGTCTGATGGTGTGCACTTTCAAACATAAACACGATCAAGTCAAACTCAAGTACAAGAAATAGAGGAGAGGGGAAGATGCCCACTGTGGTGTAGTGGGGCAGTGGTAGAGTTGCTGCCTTACAGAGACAGCGACCCAGGTTCCATCCTGACAATGGCTGATGTCGGTACGGGGGTTGTACGTTCTCCCCGTGACTTGCGCCGCTGCGGCGCCGAAAATCAGACGTGATAAGAGTCATAGGAACAGAATTAGGCCATTCAGCCCATCTAACCATCTCCACCATTCAATCATGGCTGATCTATCTTTCCCTCTCTACACCATCCTCCTGCCTTGTCCCCATGACCTTTAACGCCCTTAGTAATCAAGAATCCCAACCTCGGGTGCTGTCTGTTTGTGTGGAGTTTGCACGTCCACTCTGTGACCCCGCAGGTTTCCCCCGAATGCTCCAGTTTCGTCCCACTTCCCTGAGGCGCGTGGGTTTGTAGGCTAATTGGTCTCTGTAAATTGCCCCTAGTGTGTGTAGGGGAGGGGGGGGGGGGGAGAGAAAGTGGGATAACGTAGAACCAGTGTGAATGGGTGCGCGGTGGTCGGCGTGGAGTCGATGGGCCAAAGGGCCTATTTCCGTGGTGGGTCCTTAAACTAAACAGTTGGAGCAGCCCAGAGGAATCTTGAGCGGTCGCAGGGAGAACGTGCACACTCCACACTCAGACAGCTCCCCAGGTCAGCATTCGTGATTAGTGCAGGTGTCAGGGGTTACGGGGAGAAGGCAGGAGAATGGGGTTGTGAGGGAAAGATGGATCAGCTATGATTGAATGGTGGAGAGGTGAAATCTGCACTGCTCCCTGTCATGTGCAGTGTACATGCACTGCTTTGTGTAGAATTCACAACTCAACCCCATCCTGTGGGAGTTTGCACTATTGGGTCCTTTGGGAAGTTGTCTTAATTTGCTGGCGTGCGCACAAAGGCAACGTAATTCTCCAAAGTCTGTTCTCTAGACCGCAGCTGAAGATTAATTGAACTGCAGCCACCATACCATTCCTTAGCGATGACCACCGACCTTTTAACACATCAGCATGGAATCTAAGGTGCAATCTAAGGGGCAATCTAAGGGGCAATCTAAGGGGCAATCTAAGAGAGGTGTATAAGATCATGAGGGGAATAGGTAGGGTGAGTGCACAGAGTCTTTCGGGGCCTGTTTCCATGCTGGGATAAAATCACACATTTTCTTGTTTGAACAGCTAACATTAAGTGGGATAGACACAAAATGCTGGAGTGATTCAGCGGGTCAGGCAGCATCTCTGGAGAAAAAGGAGTCGGTGACATTCGGGTCGAGACCCTTCTTTAGACCCGAAACGTCATCTATTCTTATTCTCCAGAGATGCTGCCTGACCCGTAAAGTTACTCCAGCATTTCATGTCTACCTTCGGTGTAAACCAGCATCTGCAGTTCCTTCCTACACCTAAAAATGAGTGGGAGCAGGGGACTTAGTGAATGACTACCGCGAAATGCTGGAGTAACTCAACGGGTCAGGCAGCATTTCTGGAGGACATGGATAGGTCCTCAATAGAGGACCCCATGGATAGGTGATGTTTCGGGTCGGGACCCTACTTCAAAGGAAATGCGTTGGCCATATGGGGTTGTTGTTTATTCGGGGTTTGCGCCATGTGTTAGTTTGACTGACTTTACGGCAGAGAAACAGGCCCTTCAGCCCACCGAGTCCGTGCCGACCAGCGATCATCCCATAAACTAGCACTGTGCTGCACACCAGGGACGATGTACGTCCCTACAAAACCTGTACGTCTTTGGAGTGTGGGAGGAAACTGGAGGAGTGGAGTTGCTGCCTTTTAAATACAGCGCCAGAGACCCAGGTTCGATCCTGACTACGGATACTGTTTTTGTGCAGGTTAATTGGATTCTGTAAATTGTCCCGAGTGTGTAGGCTCATGCTAGTGTACGGTGTGACCGCTGGTTGGCACGGACCCGGTGGACCGAAGGGACTGTTTCCACGCTGTATCTCTGAACTAAACCAAACTAAGCTGGAAGGAGTACAGAGCAGATTTAGGGGGATGTTGCCAGGACACGAAGGCCTGAGCAACTAGGAGAGTTTGGTTTATTCCTTGAAGTACAGGAGGATGAGGGGCAATCTAAGAGAGGTGTACAAGACCATGAGGGGAATAGGTAGGGTGAATGCACAGAGTCTTTCAGGGCCTGTTTCCATGCTGTGTCTCAAAACCAAACCAAAACAGAATGAACCAAACCAAACTAAACTAAACTAGATTGTGGGAAACCACGCATTACTGCACGGCTGCATTGTTGTGAAGGTGCATTGCATGAGGCGCTACGTGCCAGCAGCTCTACCAACTGCACCACAGTGCCACCCTTGTGAAAGCAGCTGACCAAAGCCCTTTACCCACTGAGATGTCTCCGGCCCTCTGTCGTTGACAAGCAGGAGTCAGCCTGTGTGTCGAGACCCTGCTCCAAATAACCAATGCTGCACAGAGCAAACAACAGCCTTTGACCCTGCAATGATGTTGTTGGCATCTCCTGCCAACTCCTCCATGCCATCCAGCTGGCACAAGCTGGCACCAGATGCTGAACCATGGCAGCATTACATGCCAACGTTTTGCAATCCTGAGAGTGCGGCCAAAATATAAAAGGCATGAAACTTTGCAGAAAGTAGCAAACTTTTATATCTAGTATAAGAAAATAACTGCAGATGCTGGTACAAATCGAAGGTATTTATTCACAAAATGCTGGAGTAACTCAGCAGGTCAGGCAGCATCTCGGGGGAGAAGGAATGGGTGACGTTTTGGGTCGAGACCCTTCTTCAGACTGAAGAAGGGTCTCGACCCGAAACGCCACCCATTCCTTCTCTTCTGAGATGCTGCCTGACCTGCTGAGTTACTCCAGCATTTTGTGAATAAACTTTTATATCTGGGCCATTCCGACTCCATCTACACTTCACGCTGCCTCGGAAAAGCAGCCAACATAATCAAGGACTTGTCCCATCCTGGTAATTCCTTCTCCCCGCTCCCATCAGGCAGAAGATACAGAAGCTTGTAGGCCAGCACCACCAGACTCAGGAACAGCTTCTTCCCCTCTGGTTATCAGGCGTCTGAACGGCCCTTCCGTAAGCTAGGGTACTGTCCGATTCACCTCTACCCCATTGCGGACATTGGACTTTGTCTCTGGAACCGATGCTGAGAACTGTATTCTGGAAACAGCAGAGTGCCATATCGAAGCAATGGCCAAGAAAGCACACAGATGCCTCTGCTTCCGTAGGAGGGTAGGAAGGTCAGCACGTCCCTAATAATCCTCACCAGTCTCCACAGATGAGCCATAGAAAGGATTTCCACAGAAGCGTCACAACATGGGTCGGGAACATTTCCATACAAGACTGCATGAAATTGCAGAGAGTTGTGGACACAGCCGAGTCAATCGCGCAATCCAACCTCCCTTTGACTCCATCTATACTTCACGCTGCCTTGGCAAAGCCGCCAGAATAGTCAAGAGCTAGGCTGTTACCCCGGTCACTCCCTCTTCTCCCCTCTCACATCGGGCACGAGGTACATATTGCCCAGGGTGAGGGGAGGTGAGGGGATCTGGGCAGTGTAGATGGGAATGTGAGGAGAATGAAGTAAGTTTAATGTAGGATTAGGCTGATTAATGGTCAGCGTGTACTCACTCATAGGCCGAAAGGCCTGTTTCTATACAGAATTTCTCTGCCTCTGTCTCTGTCTCTGTCAACCTCTTTAGTTTGATTTAGTTTAGCATGGAAACTGGCCCTTCGGCCCATCGAGTCCATGCCGATCATCGATCACCGATTACCGGTTCACACGAGTCCTACATTATCCCACTTTCTCCTCCTTTCCTTACACACTAGGCGGCATTTTACAGAGGCCAAATAACCTACAACGCGCATGTCTTTGGGATGTGGGAGGAAACCGGAGCACCCGGAGGAAACCCACGAGGTCACAAGGAGAGCATGCAAACAGACAGCACTCTGGCAGCACAGTGGTGGAGCCGTAGAGTTGCAGTACCAGAAACACAGGTTCAATCCTGACTACGGGCGCTGTCTGTATGGATTTTGTATGTTCCCACTCACTGTGACCGCTAGTAAATTGTCCCTCGTGCGTAGGTTAGAACTAGTGTAAGGGTGATCGCAGGTCGGTGGGCTGAGGGGCCTGTTTCCACGCTAGATCTCTGAACTAAACTAAATTAAACCCGAGGTTGGGATCGGGCCTGGGTTTCTGGCGCTGTGAGGCAGCATTTATTCACAAAATGCTGGAGTAACTCAGCAGGTCAGGCAGCATCTCGGGAGAGAAGGAATGGGCGACGTTTCGGGTCGAGACCCTTCTTCAGACTGATGTCAGGGGGGCGTGACAAAGCTGTGAGGCAGCAGTTCTAATGACCAGTAGGTAGGCCAATTAACTCCTTCCCTTCCAAGATGGGGGAGTCACAATAAAACCTGGCAACGTGTTTGGAGAATGTCTTCACCCAGAGAGTGGGAGAAGCAGGAAATGATGTCTTCTCATCCTATTAAAGACCATCTGCCAGGCTCACTGCCTCTCCTGTTTAAACAAGCAGAGATGCCAAGGATGTTGGTCCCTGCTGGCAGGTTACTCACAACAGTTGGCATCTTTAAGTACAGATGTCTGGAGAGGTGGCTCTAGGTTTAACCAGCTGATTTTTGTGTCTGGCTATTTCCTCACTCAAGCTCTTTCTGGTGATAGATTCCATCGTGTAATGGGACCAGCTTTCCCCTTCCACCTCTTTGATGACCCTCGGCCTATCCTAGATTGGACTTTGCTAGCTTTACCTTGTACTAAACGTTGTTCCTTTCTCATGTATCTAAGCGCTGTAAATGCATCGATTGCAATCATGTATTGTCTTCCTGCTGACTGGTTAGCACGCAACAAAAAAAAGCTTTCCACTAGCTCGGTACACGTGACAATAAATTGAACTGAACTGAACTTCCTGCAAGGATTTGAAGGGTGCCCCCATTGTTACTTTAATTTAGTTTAACGATACCGCGTGAAAACAGGCCCTTGGGCCCAGCGAGTCCGCGCCAACAAATGATCAGACTGAGGTAGAGGGATCAGACTAATCCAAACGGATGGGCCCCTCAGCCTGAAGAAGGGTCCCAACCCGAAACATCACCCATACCTTTTCTCCAGGGATGCTGCCTGACCCGCAGAGTTACTCCAACACTTTGTATCTATCTTCGGTATAAACCAGCATCTGCAGCTCCTTGTTTCTACATGTAGCTGCCCAAATCTCCTTTAAATGCTGTTAATCCTTTCATGAATAAAGTCAGGCAACATATTGCAAATTTAAGGAAAATTTCTTAACTTGCAATGATTTATTATCAAACCAGATCATATCAGAGCCTTATTAACTAGAATTCTTTTGGTACATGGGTAGGAAAGGTTAAGAGAGATATGGGCCAAATGCTGGCAGGTGGGACTATAGTAGATGGAGAATCTTGGTCAGCATGGGCAAGTTGGGCTGAAGGGCCTGTTTCTGTGCTGTATGAATCTATGACTCTATGAGTGTTGAAGGATTCACTTATCTTGCTATGAATGCCTAATCATATCATATCATATCATATCATATCATATCATATATATACAGCCGGAAACAGGCCTTTTCGGCCCTCCAAGACCGTGCCGCCCAGCAATCCCCGTACATTAACACTATCCTACACCCACTAGGGACAATTTTTTTACATTTACCCAGCCAATTAACCTGTACGTCTTTGGAGTGTGGGAGGAAACCGAAGATCTCGGAGAAAACCCACGCAGGTCACGGGGAGAACGTACAAACTCCTTACAGTGCAGCACCCGTAGTCAGGATCGTATGTATGCAACTTTTGCAGAATAATGAGGTCCTGAAGTAGAGAAAAATTTCTCACACACAAACAAATATTTCTCGGCCCTTAAATTAATTCAGAGACACCACCACTCTGTTTAACCAACAATAACAAATTAAATGCCATTTGTGAATCTTATTTATTGCACTTATTTCTTTATGCCTTCATTACGGACTGAATTCACAACCTCATCTGCAAACCCCCTTCTCAGTTAATAAGTCAGCTTGGAACGATACCAGCTGTGTGTATTTATGATTTCACAGACTTCAAACGGCAGTTCGCAACTTTTCTAAGCTGGCATGAAGCACACGCAGAGCCCAGAGGTAGAGGGATTACAACCGAGAGATTTTATTAATCTCACATTTCTGTGCACCGAGCCAAGTAACATTGAGTGTGGCCACTGTAGAGAGTCATAGAGTCAAGGAGTTATAGTCATAGAGTCATGGAGTCATGGAGTTAGATTCATAGAGTCGTGCCATAGACTCATAGAGTCATAGAGTCATAGAGTCATAGAGTCATTGAGTCATAGAGTCATGTCATAGAGTCATGTCATAGAGTCATGTCATAGAGTCATGTCATAGAGTCATGTCATAGAGTCATGTCATAGAGTCATGTCATAGAGTCATGTCATAGAGTCATAGAGTCATAGAGTTATAGTTATAGAGTCATAGAGTTATAGAGTCATAGAGTTGTGCCATAGAGTCATAGAGTCATAGAGTCATAGAGTCATGTCATAGAGTCATGTCATAGACTCATAGAGTCATAGAGTCATGTCATAGAGTCATGTCATAGAGTCATAGAGTCATGTCATAGAGTCATGTCATAGAGTCATAGAGTCATAGAGTCATGTCATAGAGTCATAGAGTCATGTCATAGAGTCATGTCATAGAGTCATATAGTCATAGAGTCATAGAGTCATAGAGTCATGTCATAGACTCATGTCATAGAGTTATAGAGTCATAGTTATAGAGTCATAGAGTTGTGTCATAGACTCATAGTCATAGAGTCATAGAGTCATGGAGTCGTGTCATAGACTCATAGAGTCATAGTCATAGAGTCATGTCATAGAGTCATAGAGCCATACAGCATGGAAACAGGCCTTTCAGCCCAACTCGTCCATGCCAACAAAGATGCCCCATCTAGGCTAGTCCCATTTACCTGCGTTTGGCCATATCCCTCTACACCTTTCCTATGCATCTACCTGTCCAGCTGTCTTTTAAATGCTCGTACGATCAATCAACTCTCAATGATTTGCCAAGTTCAGTCGCAGCATTTTAAAACTTTTCATTCAAGCTCAACGGTTAAACGGCATCAGAGCAAAGCAGGAAAATATCTGCAGACCTTAACTAAAAACTGAACACATCACAAGGAACTAAACAAAGAAACTCTGGAACTGGAATGAATGGACTGAAAACTGAACATGACGTGACAAATGGCCCTGGACTAACACCTTTTGCAGAACAGACACAGAATACTCTGTGGAGATACATGCTTCCTTATCTATGTAGTATGTCTGCCGCCCTTTGAATGCCCCATACTGGATGGGAGCCACAGGGGTTACGTTGCTGAGCAGCCACTGACATCTCACTGTTCCTAGCTACTCCAGTAATGTCTCTGTACTGCACTTCACACACACACACAACCTTTGCAGCCCCTGTCTTATGAGAAACAACAAAGCAGGGTGACTGACACCTTGGAATGTGCAATCTCCCACAAGGCCGTTCTACTATCTGCTGCAACGTTCCCCTCTGAGCGGAAACGTTACCCTTTCGTGGGCGTCACCGTGGCTCAGCGGGAGAGATGCTTCCTCACAGCGCCGGAGACCCGGGTTCGATCCTGACTGCGGGCGCTGCCTGTACGGAGTTTGCACGTTCTCCCCGTGACCTGCGTGGGTTTTCCCCGGGTGCTCCGGTTTCCTCCCACACTCCAAAGACCTACAGGTTTGGAGGTTAATTGGCTTCAGTAACATTGTAAATTGTCCCCATTGTGTGTGGGATAGTGTTAGCGTGCGGAGATCACTGGGGAGCGCGGTGGGCCGGAAGGCCTGTTTCCACACTGTTATCTCTAAAGCCTAAAGTCCAAACTCTCAGGTTTGGATAAAATCTTGACCCTCTCACAAACCTATTTAGTTTTAGAGATACGTCGCTGAGACAGGCCTTTCGGCCCGCCGGGTCCATGCTGACCAGCGATCTAGCACTGTGCCACAGATGGTGGTTTTGGTTCCTCTAACCTGGTTAAAAGACCTTGCATTCACTCTATCTATTCCCACTATTGATTTATAAGAAAATAACTGCAGACGCTGGTACAAATCGAAGGTATTTATTCACAAAATGCTGGAGTAACTCAGCAGGTCAGGCAGCATCTCAGGAGAGAAGGAATGGGTGACGTTTCTGGTCGAGACCAGTCTGAAGAAGGGTCTCGACCCAAAACGTCACCCATTCCTTCTCTCCTGAGATGCTGCCTGACCTGCTGAGTTACTCCAGCATTTTGTGAATAAATACCCTCTATTGATTTACTCTTTCTATTCCCCTCATGATTTTATACTCTTCTATACGATCACCCCTCAGCCTCCTGGCCTCCTGTCCTAGCCTGACCAACCACCTCTACACAGCTCAGGCCCTTGTGTCCAGCCAACATCCTCGTAAGTCTTCTCTGTACCCTTTCCAGTTCAACGACATGTGAGTGTAATCTCTCTCAGTAAACTCAAGCCATCTCCACTGGAACAGGAATCCGCTGAGACCAAATGGGGAACAAAGGCAACTTGAACAAATAATTGAGTTGTAAGATTCATTAATCTAGAATTTCTTAGGAAATTGATCTTACATTGGTTAGCATTGGTTAATCCAAAACGGTCACTGGATATCTTCTGTGCTGTCTCCTGTTTCTTGTTTCAATGGTTATTGAATGTTGTCAACAGAGATTTGTAAGTGGTTAATGAATAAATCATGGAGACATTGGAATCCACCCCAAGCATCTGGGGAATTGACTGTGGCTTCCTGTGTGGTTAGTCATATCTTTCCTTAATGAAGTCCATGCATATCAGAATGAAAGCCTAGATTGATTGTTGGCTCAATGGTTCAATGGTTCAATGGTGCTTTGGAGTCACATCTACCTAGGTGCAATGTAATGAACGTTCATTAACTATCCATGCTCTCCAGCCACGCTGCCTGACCCGTTGAGTTACTCCAACACTTGGTCTTTTACTGTAAACTAGCATCGGCAGAAGCTTGAAAGCGTACGCCACCCGACTCAGGGACAGCTTCTTCCCCTCCGTTATCAGGCTTCTGAACTGTCCATAAGCCAGGGTACTGTCCGATTCACCTCTACCCCATTGTAGACATCGGACTTTGTCTCTGACACTGGTGCGCTACCATGCTGAGAACTATATTCTCCACTGCCCTCTCTCTCTCTCTCTCTCTCTCTCTCTCTCTCTCTCTCTCTCTCTCTCTCTCTCTCTCTCTCTCTCTCTCTCTCTCTCTCTCTCTCTCCTGCTTTCCCCCCCTCTCTCCCTCCCCCCTCTCTCTCTCTCTCCCTCCTCTCTCTCTCACTCTCCCCCTCTCTCTCCTCCCTCTCTCCCCTCTATCTCCTCCCCTCTCCCCTGTCTGCCCTCTCTCTCTACCCTCCCCCTCTACCCCCCTACTCTCTCTCTCTCTCTCTCTCTCTCACTCTCTCTCTCTCTCTCCCTCTCTCCTCTCTCCTCTCTCTCTCCTGCCTCTCTCTCCCCCTCTTCCCCCTCTCTCCCTCCCCTCTGTCTCTCCCCTCTCTCTCCCCTTTCTCCCCATCTCTCTCTTTTCCCCCCTCTCTCTCCCCCCTCTCTCCCCCTCTCTCTCCCCCTCCTACCCCTCTCTCTCTCTCTCTCTCTCTCTCTCTCTCTCCCCTCCTACCCCTCCTCTCTCTCTCTCTCTCTCTCTCTCTCTCTCCTCTCTCCTCTCTCTCTCCTGCCCCTCTCTCCCCCTCTTCCCCCTCTCTCCCTCCCCTCTGTCTCTCCCCTCTCTCTCCCCTTTCTCCCCATCTCTCTCTTTTCCCCCCTCTCTCTCTCCCCCCTCTCTCCCCCTCTCTCTCCCCTCCTACCCCTCTTACCCCTCTCTCTCTCTCTCTCTCTCTCTCTCTCTCTCTCTCTCTCTCTCTCTCCCCTCCTACCCCTCCTACCTCTCTCTCTCTCTCTCTCTCTCTCTCTCTCTCTCTCCACCTCTTCCCCCTCCCCCTCTCCTCTCTCTCTCTCACACACCCACACAAGACACAGACACAATAGCAGTGTGCAGTTATAGGAGTCAATCACAGCTCTGGAGGCCGTATGATACAAGTTTTGTCTGTTCTTACAGCCCTTATCTCCGAAGCCAGATATGGCATGTGCACAATCAAATATGTGGCATTAATGACACTTGGCAAAAATTAATTATTATCAAGGCTGTTTAGGAAATAGATTTACAGTCTAGAATTTGCACAACCTCCCCTGACTGCAATAAAACTCCCCAGAGGTCAGTCAGTCAGTGGAGCAACACTAATAAAGACATTTATCCCATGCCATAGGGTTTGCTGGTTTTAATTATTTACCACAGTTGACATTATTTAACAGAATATTATTCACATAACTGTGACTATAAAGGGAAATTGAAATGTGTGCAGAGGCAACATTAAGGGACAGAAACTGTCTGGCAGATTGATCTAAAGCTGAGTTTGAATCCCACTGCAACAATATAAAGTGTGGTAATTAAATCAATCTGGAACCTTGACACGGTAACTAGGAAATCACTGAATTTATTGTAAAAATACATCTGCTACTAAAGGGCGGCACAGTGGTGCAGCAGGTAGAGCTGCTGCCTCACAGCGCCACAGAACAGGTTCGGCCCTGACAACGGGTGCTGTCTGTACGGAGTTTGTACGTTCTCCCTGTGACCGCGTGGGTTTTCTCCGGGTGCTCTGGTTTCCTCCCACACTCCTAAGACATACAGGTTTGTAGGTTGACACAAAATGCTGGAGTAACTCAGCGGGGCAGGTGGAGAGAAGGAATGGGTGACATTTTATGTCGAGGCAGCCTCCAGAGATCTCTGGATCTCTCCAGAGATGCTGCCTGTCCCGCTGAGTTACTCCAGCATTTTGGGTCTACCTTCGATTTAAACCAGCATCTGCAGTTCTTTCTTACAGTTTTTTAGGTTAATTGGCTTGGGTAAAATAAATTGTAAATTGTCCCTAGTGCGTAGGATAGTGTTAGAGTTTGGGGATTGCTGGTCGGTCGGTGGGGACTTCATGGGCTGAGGGGCCTGTTTCCGCGCTGTATCTCTAAACCTAAAAAAATCTAAAACTAAAAATCAGTTTTGAAGAAGGGTCCCAACCCGGAAATGTCACCTATTCATGTTCTCCTGAGATGTTGCCTGGCCCGCTGAGTTACTCCAGCACTTTGTGCTTTTTTCACCAGTGTGAACTGGTGATCGATGGTCAGCGTGGACTCAGTGAGCTGAAGGGACGGTTTCCACGTTGTATCTCTGAACTATGCCCTCATGATAGTAAAAGGTGGCTTGGGCGGCACGGTAGCGCAGCGGTAAAGTTGCTGCTTTACAGCGAATGCAGCGCCGGAGACTCAGGTTCGATCCTGACTACGGGTGCAGCACTGTAAGGAGTTTGTACGTTCTCCCCGTGACCTGCGTGGGTTTTCTCCGAGATCTTCGGTTTCCTCCCACACTCCAAAAGACGTACAGGTATGTAGGTTAATTGGCTGGGTAAATGTAAAAATTGTCCCTAGTGGGTGTAGGATAGTGTTAGTGTACGGGGATCGTTGGGCGGCACGGACTTGGTGGGCCGAAAAAGGCCTGTTTCCGGCTGTATATATATGATATGATATGATATGATATGATATGTCAGTGCTGTGTTAAGCTATTGGCTGCTTCCTTGGACACAGGAGACACACCCATTGGCAGCTACCCTTCACTGAGGTGGCCCCAGCTGACCAGCCATCTTACCTTTAATTAGCCGCTAGCACAATTACAACATTACTCAGCTCAGGCTGCCAAGGGTAGATAGCTCAGGGTAGTTC
The DNA here is from genome assembly GCF_053455715.1 of Rhinoraja longicauda. Lineage (NCBI taxonomy): Eukaryota > Metazoa > Chordata > Chondrichthyes > Rajiformes > Arhynchobatidae > Rhinoraja > Rhinoraja longicauda. The sequence continues at coordinate 22,120,419 of NC_135973.1, read as the reverse complement.
TGCTGAGGCCAGGCATATTGTCAGTCGGTAGAATTAGAGTGGGGCTGTAGAACGTAGAGCATGGAACTGTACAGCACAAACAGGCTCTGCGGCTAACAATGTCTGCACCGAACGTCAAGAGTCAAGAGTCAAGTGTGATTCATTACCATATGTCCCAAATTCAAAAAGCTGAAGTAACTCAGTGGGACAGGCAGCACTTCTGGAGAGAAGGAATGGGTGATGTTTCTGGTATACACTACATATGATCACCAAGTCCGTGCCGCCCAGCGATCCCCGTACATTAACACTATCCTACACCCACTAGGGACAATTTTTACATTTACCCAGCCAATTAACCTACATACCTGTACGTCTTTGGAGTGTGGGAGGAAACCGAAGATCTCGGAGGAAACCCACGCAGGTCACGGGGAGAACGTACAAACTCCTTACAGTGCAGCACCCGTAGTCAGGATCGAACCTGAGTCTCCGGCGCTGCATTCGCTGTAAAGCAGCAACTCTACCGCTGCGCTACCGTGAATGCCACTTTCCTATCTGGAGGTGCTGCCTGACACACCGAGTCACTCCGGCACTTTGTGTCAATCTTAAGAAAGAGAGGAGGGATGATATGGAGATGGGGCAGAGAGAGAGGGAAGGATGTAAAAGGACGTGCCTTTAGGAAGGAGGTGAGGGGGAGAATTTCTTTGGAGGGCCGTGAATCTGTGGAACTCATTGCCACAGACGACTGTGGAGGCCAAGTCAATTGATATTTGTAAGGCAGAGATTGACAGATTCTTGATTAGTACGGGTGTCAGGGATTATGGGGAGAAGGCAGGAGAATGGGGTTGAGATGGAGAGACAGATCAGCCATGATTGAATGGCGGAATGGCCTGATTCTGCTCCTAGAACATAAACTTATAAAAAGTTTTTGTTACATGCTAACCAGTCAGCGGAAAGACTATACCTGTTGTCATTCTGAAGAAGAGTCTCGACCCACAATGCGTCCTATTCCTTTTCTCCAGAGATGCTACCTGACCGACTGAGTCTCTCCAAGGTATTTATTCACAAAATGCTGGAGTAACTCAGCGGGACAGGCAGCATCTCAGGAGAGAAGGAATGGGTGACGTTTCGGGTCGAGACCCTTCTTCAGACTGAGCCTCTCCAGCATTTTGTATTTATCTTTGATGTAAGCCAGCACCTGCAGTTCTTTCCCACAGATACCCCATGTTTTATGTCCTATGTTCCTTGCTCCATGTTCTATGTTCCATGTTCCACGTGCCATCTTCCGTGTTACATGTTACGTGTAGTGTGCCCTACATTCCATGTTCCACGTTTCATGTTGTAGCGTGTGTGTGCTGTATGTTCTATGTTGCTGCTGCCTCTGCTGACTGTAAGCCGTGACTGTGGACTGAAAGAACTGTTTGCACCAGAGATTGCTTCACATTGCTGTACGCTCACTATAATGGACCTCCATAGAAATAAAAAATGTCAATAAAATGTAAAAGCCGTTATGAGAGCTGAAGATTGATGGGCATGTTAAGCAGAGGACCCAGTGGTCGGCAGGTCTGGGAGCCGTTTCTGCTAACTACTTAATACTTTTTATCCTCACATGCAGGCCATCATGTAATAATCTCCAGAGACTGTACTCTTGCACATTTTTGATTTGCTTGAAGGCACGATTTAACGAGCGGCTGTTTTTAGTAAAGCTGAAAGCTCAATCTAACAAATGACCGACTGGTAACGAGAAGCAGTCGCGGGCGTGGGCCGTTGAAGGAGAGCTCCCTCCATGTCTCATTAAGGAAGCCGTCCATCCTCTACGGTGTGAACTTACATGTGTGTCCCAAGATGAATTCCCGATCGGCGCTGAGTTAGTTCATCTCGGGCAAGTAACATAATTGGTTTAAACTGGGCTGAGAAAGAGAAAAACGGGGCAGCTGTGGAGAATTATCAATACCTCCCGATGCAGCCCACATGCCACAGTATGTTTCTTTTTTTTTTTCCTAATCAGATGTGCAGCACTTTGGTCAACGTGGGTTGTTTTTAAATGTGCTATACAAATAAAATTGACTTGACTTGACTTGACATTCTGAAAAATGCAAGTAGAATTAAATAACAGAAATGTATTGTTGTAAAGTCACATAAAAATGCTTTCATTGACTAGATTCGAACACAAATTATCAGTAACAATGAAACTTGCGTAATATGTGTCTGGCAGGGTGGTGCAGCTGGTGGGGCTGCTGCCTCACAGCGCCGGAGTCGTAGGTTCGATCCTGACCACAGGTGCTGGCTGCATGGAGTTTGCACGCTCTTCCTGTGACCACGTGTTCTTCCCCCCCCGGGTGCTCCGGTTTCCTCCCACATTCCAAAAACCTGCAGCTTTGTAGGTTAAGTGTAGAAAGGAATTGTAGATGTTGGTCTAGACCGAAGATAGACACAAAATGGTGGAGTAACTCAGCGGGCCAGTCACCATTACTCTGGAGAAAAAGAATAGGTGATGCCTCAGGTCCCCCTGCTGACGAAGGGTTCTGACCTGAAAGGTCACCTATTCTTTTTCTCAAGAGATGCTGCCTGACCCACTGAGTTACTTTAGCATTTTGTGTCTAGGTTCGTAGGCTAATTGTCCCTGGTGTGTAGGATAGAAAACTAGTGTACGAGGTAATCGTTGGTCGGTGCAGACTCGGTGGGCCGAAGGGCCTGTTTCCACATTCTATCTCGAGACCGAACTGAACCAAATTAAACTAAAATAAACAAAGTACAGCGGAGGCACAGGTTCTTCAACCCGCAATGTCCGTGCCCGAGCACCATGCCAAGTTCAACTAATCTCCTCCGCCACTCCTTTTTAAACCCGTGAGTGCAGGCACGTGGATCCTGGCAAACTGAGTCATAGAGTCATACAGCATGCAAACAGGCCCTTCGGCCCAACTTGCCCGTGCCCACCAACATGCCCCATCAACACTAGTCCCACCTGCCTGCTTTTGGCCCATATCCTTTGAAACCTACCCTACCTTGTAAACCTCCTCTGGACCCTCTCCAGAGCCAGCACATCCTTCCTCAGATATGGTGCCCAAAATTGCTCACAATACTCCAAATGTGCCCTGACCAGCGCCTTATAGAGCCTCAGCATTACATCCCTGTTTTTGTATATTAGCCCTCTTGAAATAAATGCTAGCACAGTGTTTGACGGCACTGGGCCTGTACGCACTGGAGTTTAGAAGAACAGGGCAGGGGGGGGGCTCATTTCAATGTACAGAATAGTGAAAGGCTTGGATAGAGTAGATGTGGAGAGGATGTTTCCACAAGTGGGAGAGTCTAGGACTAGAGGTCATAGCCTCAGAATTAAAGGACGTTCTTTTAGGAAGGAGATGAGGAGGAATTTCTTTAGTCAGAGGATGCTGAATAGAAACATAGAAACATAGAAAATAGGTGCAGGAGGAGGCCATTCAGCCCATTGAGCCAACACCGCCATTCATTGTGATCATGGCTGATCATCCACAATTAATAACCTGTGCCCAATTTCCTCCCATATCCCTTGATTCCACCAGCCCCCAGAGCTCTATCTAACTCTCTCTTAAATTCATCCAGAGACTTGGCCTCTGTGGAATTCTGTGGAATTCTTTGCCACAGAAGGCTGCAGAGGCCAAGTCAGTGGATACATTTAAGGCAGAGATAGATAGATTCTTGATTAGTACAGGTGTCAGAGGTTATGGGGAGAAGGCAGGAGAATGGGGTTAGGAGGAAGAGATAAATAAGCCATGATTGAATGGCGGACGTGATGGGCCAAATGGCCTAATTCTTCTCCTATCACTTATGATCTTATGATCTTATGATCTATCCATGTAACTGTCTGAATGTTTCTTAAACATTGCGATAGTACCTGCCTCAACTACCTCCTCCAGCAGCTTGTTCCAAACACCCACCATTTAAAAAAACGTTGTCCCTCAGGTTCCCATTAAATCTTTCCCTCCTCACCTTAAACTTATGTCCTCTGGTTCTCGATTCACCTACTCTGGGCAAAAGACTCAAATGCATTAACCTGATCTATTCTTCTCGTGGTTTTATACACCTCTATAAGATTACCCGTCATCCTCCTGCGCTTCAAGGAATAAAGCCCCAGCCTGCCCTACCTCTCCCTGTAGCCCAGTCCCTCAAGTCCTGGTGACATCCTGGTAAATTTGGTGGGACTAGTGTAGTTGGGGACATGTTGGGAGGTGAGGGCAAGTTGGTCCGAAGGGCATCTTTCCAAGCTGTATCACTCTGTGATTCCAGGAAAGCAACAATATTTATACCAATGCATTAACCAGCTCCCTGCTATTCAATGTTAAACCTTCCAACTCCAGAAAGCAGATGAGAAATGAGACCGTGCAGAAGAAAAGACAACTGTAATGAATTAAACTTGTCTGTACCTGAATCAGCGCGGCTGGATTTATACATTAAACTATTTTAAAACCTGGTGATGGTGCGAATCACTTATTTTTCTAATCAATATCTTTTTTTTCCGAGGTTCCGTACTTCTGATGTGTTCTGTGTTGCTGCTACAAGTCTAACTATTGGCCAAGTGTAACTGTTGACACCAGTATTACAACCAATGTATTGGAAACAGGCAGGCAGTGTGACTGGGTTCACAGTGACCATTCAGTTCTACAGTGCGCCCGATAAATCTACTCCGAAAGCACGACTTCTCTCATTGCACGCAAGGTAACGCCTCTGGAAGAATGGAGGAGAGGTGAATGTGGCACAGCTGACAGAGCCGTCCTTCACAGCGCCAGAGACCCGGGTTCGATCCTGACCTCGGTTGCTGTCCGTGTGTGGAGTTTGCACGTTCTCCCTGTGACCACATGGGTGGGTTTCCTCCGGGTGATCCGGTTTCCTCCCACATGGATGGATATCCTCCCAATGGGTATTTTCAAGGTGGAGATTGACACATTCCTGATTAGTGCGGGTGTCAGGGGTTATGGGGAGAAGGCAGGAGAATGGGGTTGAGAGGGAAAGACAGATCAGCCATGATTGAATGGCGGAGTAGACCTGATGGGCCGAATGGCCTAATTCTGCTCCTGGAACTTATGAACTCACGAGCACACAAACATGTGGGATTGTAGTTTAATCGGCCTCTTGGTTACATAAGAGAACAAAGGGGGACCCAGCTTGGGGAGACCGTCGAGAACAGCGGGAGACCCAGCTTGGGGAGACCGCCGAGAACAGAGGGAGACCCAGCTTGGGAAAGCCCCTGAGACAAAGAGGGACCCAGCGTGGGGAGACTGCCGAGAACAGAGGGAGACCCAGCTTGGGAAAGCCCCTGAGACAAAGAGGGACCCAGCGTGGGGAGACTGCCGAGACAGAGGGAGACCCAGCTTGGGGACCCCTGAGACAGAGAGGGACCCAGCGTGGGGAGACCGCCGAGAACAGAGGGAGACCCAGCGTGGGGACACCTGAGACAAAGAGGGACCCAGCTTGGGGAGACTGCCGAGAACAGAGGGAGACCCAGCGTGGGGAGACCGCCGAGAACAGAGGGAGACCCAGCGCGGGGAGACCCCTGAGACAGAGAGGGAACCAGCGTGGGGAGACTGCCGAGAACAGAGGGAGACCCAGCTTGGGGAGACCGCCGAGAACAGAGGGAGACCCAACTTGGGGAGACCCCTGAGACAAAGAGGTGATCCGGCGTGGGGAGACTGCCGAGAACAGAGTGAGAGCCAGCGCGGGGAGACCCCTGAGACAAAGAGGGTCCCAGCGTGGGGAGACCCCTGAGACAAAGAGGGTCCCAGCGCGGGGAGACCCCTGAGACAAAGAGGGTCCCAGCGTGGGGAGACCCCTGAGACAAAGAGGGTCCCAGCGTGGGGAGACCCCTGAGACAGAGGGAGACCCAGCGCGGGGGTGCCACCGGGAGCACAGAGAGAGTATTGGGGACTAGAATGAACACTCTGTAACTGTGTTGGCGCCCTGTACACTTTGCCTATGACTCTATGCTTGCTTTGTGCGTGGGAGGCAAAAGAAGGAATTTCACTGCGACACGCCACGAGTGATAAAACAGTGTCAATCAAGCATTCAATCAGATTGCCCCCGGCGTGCAGGGGGTGGATGAGAAAGTGGGATAAGGTAGAACTAGAGTGTGAACCGGTGATCGATGGCCTGCGTGGGCCGGGTGGGCCGAAGGGCCTGTTCTAATGCTGTATATCTCTAAAACTAAAACTAAAAGCTGACAGCACCTGTGTGCAAGCTGATGAGGCTGAGAGAGAAAGGTCACCTCCAAACGGAGAACACCAGAGTGACTTTCTATTTCGTAGACGTTGAGACAAAAAAGCAGGAATGTGGAACTTACCTCCTCGGAATTCTGATCAGCCTGAGCCATTTGAAGCTTTCAGAACAGTGGCTGGTACTTTTTTTTTGTTGGCTCTAAGTATTCACTAGTTGTTTCAAACTTCACAGCAAAGCATTTTGTTGTGTAAGAGCAGGCGAGAGGTTAGAAAGTTGGGTAGGATATATAAAAAACTGCGAATAATCATTGCAATGCTGAACGAAACAGTCGCAGACAAAGCATAAAGGAAGATAGATTTGAGACAGGTAGTTAGAAAAATGTTAACTACAGGATGTGAGCCTGGGGAATTCATAATGAAAAACAAGGAGATGGCGTATAAATTAAACAGTATTTTGCAGGAGGATTAACAAGGAGGAACGCAAGCAACAAGCCAGAAATAGCTGTAAAATTGGGAATTGGAAGGGAGGGAGGGAGGAGAATTAAACACACACGCACACACAGACATGCATGCACACATACACACCCACACATACACGCACACATTCACACACACACACACACACACACTCAGAAACACACATACACACCCACACATACACACACACATTCACACACACACATTCACGCACACACACACATTCACACACACACACATTCACACACACACAAACACACACACACAGAAACACACACGCGCACACACACACACACACACACACATTCACACACACACAAACACACACACACAGAAACACACACGCGCACACACACACACACACACACACACACACACACACACACACATACATACACACACAAGCACACAGCCACATACACGCACTGATATACACCCACACATACACACACATACACACATACACACACATACACGTAGAAACATAGAAGATAGGTGCAGGAGTAGGCCATTTGGCCCTTCGAGCCAGCACCGCCATTCAATATGATGATGGCTGATCATCCAAAATCAGTACCTCGTTCCTTCCCATAACCCTTGATTCCATTAGCCCTAAGAACTATATTGAACTCTCTCTTGAAAACATCCAGTGAATTGGCCTCCACTGCATATGGCAGTGAATTCCACAGATTCACAACTCTCTGGGTGAAAATGTTTTTCCTCATCTCTGTCCTAAATGGCCTACCCCTTATTCTTACACTGTGACCCCTGGTTCTGGACTCCCCCAACATCAGGAACATTTTCCCCGCATCTAGCCTGTCCAATCCCTTAAGAATTTTATATGTTTCTATAAGATCCCTTCTCATCCTAAATTCCAGTGAATACAAGCCCAGTCGATCCATTCTTTCATCTGACACACACATACACACACACACCCACACCTGTACAGAAACACACACTAATGCACACATACTCACAAACTTAAACACACACACACACACAGACGCACACACACACACACACACACACACACACACACACACACACACACACACACACACACACACACACACACACAAACACAGACACAAACACAGGCACACACACATACTCAGAGCACTGCCACAGTGTGTGTGTGCTGAGGCCTCATCCTTGCTGCCTGAGCTCCTCCTTGTTGGAGAGTGGAGTGCTGCCCTCAGTAAGACCACGGACAGCTCTCCTCACACAGGTCAGCAGGATTGTAAATGCTGCAGTGTTTTTGTGGCGATGTAGTGGCGATGTGGTGCTGATGGTCTGAGGAAGGGTCTCGACCAGAAACGTCACCCATTCCTTCTCTCCAGAGATGCTGCCTGTACCACTGAGTTACTCCAGCATTTTGTGTCTGTTATAGCACCTGCCTCAATTAACTCCTCTGGCAGCTCGTTTCATCTACACGCCACCCTTTGTGCAAAAAAGTGACCCCTCTGGTTCCCATTAAATCTTCCCCTCCTCTCCTTAAACCTATGTCCTCTGGTTCTCGATTCCCCTCCTCTGGGCTTAAGACTGTACATTTACCCAATCTAGCCCTCTCTGAATTTTGTACACCTCTATAAGATCACCCGTCATCCTCCGACACTCCAAGGAATAACGTCCTAGCCTGCTGATCCTCTCCCTGTAACAGCCCCTCGAGTTGCCTCTCAGGTTCCTGTTAAATCTTGCCCCTCTCACCTTAAACTTATGGCCTTTGGTAATATACAAAGATAAACACAAAATGTCTATTTTTACAAAAATATATATATATTGAAAAAGTTTTGTTTATTATTGTCAGATGTAGCTATGTTCAATGAAAACTATTTTGGTGCATGCTATCCAGTCAGCGTTAAGACTATACATGATAAAATCAAGCTGTCCACGGTGTACAGATATCAGACAAAGGGTATAACGTTTAGTGCAATATAAAATCCAGTAATGTCTGATTAAAAGATAGTTCAAAGGTCTCCAATGAGGTAGATGGGAGGTCAGATACAAAATGCTGAAGTAACTCAGCAGGTCGGCAGCATCTCTGGGGAAAACAGGATAGGTGATGTTTCGGGTCGAGTCTGCAGAAGGGTCCCGACCTGAAACGCCACCTGTCCATTTTCTCCAGAGATGCTGCCTGGCCCGCTGAGTTACTCCGGCACTTTGTGTCTATCCATGTCCTCTGGGTCTTGATTCTCCTACCCTGGGTAATGGACTCTGAGCTAATTGTATAAATGATGATGAGTGTTGCAGTTCGGTAATGCATTCTGCACCCAATGTGTGGATGGACGCTATGTAATAAATCAAATCAGAATGTTGCCCCTTCATTAACCCACCTGCTTCCCTGGTAATAATGTTTGACTATTTTAGTGCAGATATGTGAACAAAATCGAAAACCGAATAACTCAAATGAGCAAGATTCTTCAGGACATAATTGAGCTTATTTTTTTTTAAAGCTTGATGTTATTCATAGCCAACGCCAAATTTTGCTGCCTAGAGTTACCAAAGTGCATATTGTAAGGAAAGAGATGTGCTTGTGTGTATAAAATGCACCATTTCATTCAGGTGTTCAGAGGCTCTACTTTGTACATTTTCTAGGGTTGTAGAGGGATGATCCAAGATGGCGTCCAATCCTGCTGACTCTTTGTGTGGGAGACAAGGAAGTGGATCTGCAATCACGCATTATAATCGCTCTACTCTTTTAAATCTCTACTCCAACACCAGATTCGCGTTATTCCCTTTATCATGTATCTGTACACTGTGGATGACTCCATTGTAATCATGTATTGTCTTTCCGCTGACTGGTTAGCATGCAGCAAAAAGCTTTTCACAGCACCTCGGTACTGGTGACAATAAACTAAACTCACCTCAACTCACGTCAACTCAATTCGGTAATACAGCACGGAAACAGGCCCTTCAGCCTACCAAGTTCATGGCGAGCATCAACTCTCTGCTGGTTTGGAAGGATGAGGGGGATTTAATTGAAACCAACTGAATAATGAAAAGCCTGGATCGAGTGGATGCGGAGAGGATGTTTCCAGTTGTGGGAGCATCTGGGACCAAAGGGCACAGCCTGAGAATAGGGTGGTGAATCTGTGGAGTCCTTTGCTGCAGAAGGCTGTGGAGGCCAAGTCAGTGGATATTTTTAAGGCAGAGATGGATAGATTCTTGATTAGTACGGGTGTCAGAGGCTATGGGGAGAAGGCAGGAGAATGGGGTTAGGAGGGAGAGATAGATCAGCCATGATTGAATGGCGGAGTAGTCTTGATGGGCCGAATGGCCTAATTTCTAATCCTATCCCTTATGACCTTATAACCTTATGAAAGAATACTCAATTAATTTAATTCATTGTGATATAGTAAAGGGATTTTTTTTCTGAGACATGTATAGTAAATGGAAATACATTAGGGGCACCAATTGTGCTAATGCTGATTTTTCCAAGAGCTAGGATTGAATTTTCTCACTTTTCTTTGTATGTACTCTATGCTCATAATTATATCTTTGGTGAGGAATATTTTACAAGAGTGTTCCAATGCCTCGGAGTTTGATAGGTTCTTGAATAGTAAGGCCATCACGGTTATGGGGAGAAAGCAGGCTGAAAATAGATCAGCCATGGTCGAATAGCAGAGTAGACACAATGGCCTTATTCTGCTCCTCTGTCTCATGATCCATTTATAGTCCATCGTTGATTCCCTTGTACCTCCCCACCATTGAAAGGTTCTATAGGAGACATTGCCTCAA
>NC_135973.1:22086543-22109543 GCF_053455715.1 Rhinoraja longicauda | reverse complement strand
AGAGAGAGAGAGAGAGAGAGAGAGAGAGAGAAGAGAGAAAGAGAGAGAGAGAGAGAATGGGGGGTGAGAGAGAGGGAGTGCAAGAGAGATGGAGCGGGAGAGGAGACACAGAGAGAGAAAGTGAGAGGGAGGTGTGTGACGGCAGAGAGGAGGATAGTGATAGTGAGAGAGAGGAACGAGTGAGAGAGATAGAGAGAATGGGAGGGTGAGAGAGAGGAAGAGAGAGAGAGTGAGATGGAGCGAGAGAGGAGAGAAGAGGGAGGAGTGATAAAGAGCTAGTAAGAGGGAGAGAGTGTGAGAGAGAGAGCCAGAGGAAGACAGTTAGAGAGAGGAGAGAGAGAGAGAGAGAGAGAGAGAAAGAGAGAGTGAGAGGGAGAGAAAAAGCGAGCAAAAGAGAGAGTTTAATTGCCAAATGTACCAAAATTAGAATACTGAGATTCTTATGCAGCAGCATAACAGGTCTGTAAAGACAGTACTCATAGATAACACAATAAACAAAAAAAATCAATTAATGAAGAAGACAATATATGTGCAAAAAAAAATCCCAAAGTCCCAAATCTTATGTGGAGGTTGTTATGGCGAGTCCGGAAACTTGTTGGTTGTAGAAGAAGTTTATTGCAAACCGCAATATTCGAATACAGAGTTAAACAACAAGGTACAGGACAACCATCAAAAACTTACTGTCTTCTTCGAAGACTTCACCGAACTGCTTATTTCGGGCGCCAAAAGCGCACATGACCACGCTGGCCAATCAGCGATGTCGCTCCCTGGACCAATCCCATGGTCGCGTTCACACGTGACCTCGCTGGCCAATCCGAGGGTTCGACGACCTGGACCATTCTCTATGGTCGCTACATGACCCCCCCCAGAACCCGAGGTGCGGAACCTAGCAGGGAGCCGGATTTCGCGACCATAACGAGGACGGAGAGGGACAGCCTGAACCACAGGAGCCGGGGGTTCCGGACTTGGCGGAACAGCCGGAACGGGAGGTCCTGGAGGAACTACCGGAACGGGGGTCCTGGAGGAACTGTCGGAACGGAGGGGTCCTGGAGGAACTGTCGGAACGGGGGGTCCTGGACTGAGCGGAACTAACGGAGGTCGGCCTCTCCTAGGGGTTTGACCGACCAGGACTGGTTGATCCGGATCCAAATGTGCAGGTTTGAGCCGGGACACCGAGACGAGCTCACTCTTGCCGCACATGTCTAAGGTGAAGGTAGCCGTTCCCTTACGCAAAACCCGGAACGGCCCTTGATAGACCCTCTGCAACGGGGCGCGATGGGAATCTTTTCGCAGAAAAACAAACTCGCAGTTCTTCAGGGAAGGCGGTTCATGTACCATGGGACACCCATGACGTGAAGTCGGAACTGGAGCCAGGGAGCCCACCCGTTCCCGGAGAGATGCTAACACTGATGGGGCTGTGGGCAGCTGGTCTGAAAGGTCCGGAAACAAATCTCCGGGTACTCGAAGTGTCGAGCCATATACTAGCTCCGCGGACGACGCACCGAGATCTAGCTTAGGAGCAGTCCGGATGCCCAAAAGAACCCAAGGGAGCTGGTCTACCCAGTCCGGGCCTTCAAGCCTTGCACTGAGGGACGCCTTAAGTTGACGGTGGAACCTTTCTACGAGTCCATTTGCCTGGGGGTGATATGCAGTAGTGGGTTGTAACTTGGAACCGTACAGTTCTGCGAGCGCGGCCCAGAGGGACGAAGGTGAACTGTGGCCCTCTGTCAGTGGTAATAACTGCCGGGACCCCAAAACGAGCTACCCAATGAAGGGCAAAGTCCTAGCACAAGACGCTGACGAAATATCAGACAATGGGAAAGCCTCTGGCCACCGGGTTGAACCGATCCACCACCGTGAGGATGTGGGTGTAGCCCCGGGAGGAAGGCAAAGGCCCGACCAAATCCACGTGAATGTGGGAAAAAACGAGCCGCTGGGACCTCGAAATCCCGTACGGGGGGCTGGACATGGCGCTGGACTTTAGCGGTCTGACAGGGAACGCAGGAACGCGCCCAACCCGCTACCTGTTTCCGTAGCCATGCCAGACAAACCGAGCTGCTACCAAGGCAGAGGTGGAGCGGATGGACGGGTGCGCCAGCCCATGAATGGCATCGAAAACCCGGCGCTGAAGGGAGGGCGGTACTACCGGCCTGGGACGGGGAAGAGAAACATCGCACCAGACTTTTGTGCCTTCTGACCCACAAGCTACCTGGGCCAACTTCAATCCCGAAGTGGTGGACTGGTATGTCGAAACGGTATCTGCTAGAAGCTGTGCCTCCGCAAGCTCCTGGGGATCCACTTCGCAGTCCACCGCCGAAATAGGGGGAAAAGCAGGTCTAGACAGGGCGTCAGCCATGGCATTAAGCTTACCCGCGACATGACGGACATCGGTGGTGAATTCGGAGATAGCAGTAAGGTGCCGCTGCTGGCGGGCCGACCATGGGTCAGACAATTTAACAAAAGCAAATGTTAACGGTTTGTGGTCCGTAAAGGCCACAAATGGGCGGCCCTCAAGGAAGTACCTGAAATGACGAACAGCTGAATAGAGAGCCAGAAGCTCTCGGTCAAATGCGCTATACTTCAGCTCGGCCGAATTTAGTTGCCGGCTGAAAACGCTAAAGGCTGCCAACGGCCACCGACCTGCTGCTCCAGAACCCGCCCACCGCCACGTCAGAGGCGTCAGCCGTCAGGGCCGTGGGGGCGGAGGGGCTCGGGTGGACCAACATGGTGGCGTCTGCCAAGGCTGCCTTAGCTGCTGTAAAAGCCGACTCTGCGGCCGGGGACCATATCAACTCTACCGGATTCCCTGCAAGGCATTGGAAAAGCGGGCGCAGGACTCGCGCCGCTGCCGGAACGAACCTATGGTAGAAATTAACCATGCCTACGAACTCCTGTAGCCCTTTTACTGTGGTGGGCCTAGGAAATGCCCGGATAGCCTCCACCTTCTCGGGCAAAGGGGAGGCGCCGGCAGGGGTAATTCTGTGCCCTAGAAAATCAAGAGCAGGGAGGCCGAATTGACACTTGGAGGGTTGGATAATGAGCCCGTGGTCTTGGAGCCGCTGGAACACGGTCCGCAAGTGGGCCTGGTGTTCCTGCACTGAGGGGCTGGCGACCAGGATGTCGTCTAAATAAATAAACAAAAAGGGTAAACCCCGGCCCACGCGGTCCATCAGTCATTGGAAAGCCTGTGCCGCGTTCTTTAAACCGAAAGGCATACGCAACCATTCAAACAACCCGAACGGAGTGATCGTTGCAGTTTTCTGTATGTCCTCCGGTCGCACCGGGATCTGGTGGTATCCTCGCACCAAATCGATTTTGGAGAACACCACTGCTCCTTCCAGCCCAGACGAAAAGTCCTGTAGGTGTGGTATGGGGTAGCGATCAGCCGTGGTGACAGCATTGAGACGCCGATAATCGCCACATGGTCTCCACCCCCCAGATGCCTTGGAGACCATATGTAACGGCGAGGCCCACGGGCTGACAGACTGACGGACAATTCCCATTTCCTCCATCTTCCTGAACTCCGCCCGTGCCACCACCAGTTTGTCTGGCGGTAGTCTCTTGGCCCGAGCGAAAACGGGAGGGCCTTCGGTGCGGATGTGATGGACCACGCCGTGCTTGGTCGAAGACGTGTCAAAACGTTGAATGAGCAGCTCTGGAAACTCCGCCAGGATCTCAGCATACGAGTCAGGGGCCGCGACGACGGCCTGGACAGTAGGGCTGAGCGAGGAGGCGATTGTCGGAGCGACGTGCTCATCTCCGGCGGAGGGTCGGAGGTCGTTACCGCGGACATCAGGGACCAGTGAAAAAGCCCAGAGAAAATCTGCGCCCAGGATCGCTTGTCTGACGTCGGCTATGATGAATGGCCATTCGTACGTGCGGAGGCCTAACACAAGGGACATCTTCCGTATACCGAAAGTGCGAATTGGGCTGCCATTAACCGCGATGAGGGTGGGACCTGTCTTACCCGATCTGGTTTCGAGGTCGGTCAGCGGCACTATACTGACGATGGCTCCAGTGTCCACCAAAAATTCTGTGTCCGTGAATCGATCATGGACATAGAGGCGCCGGTTCTGGCCAATCGTAACTGCCCCTATGTACGATCGGCCGAGGCATTTCCCGCGAAGGTACAAGGCGAGCGGCAGTTGCGGGATTCGCTACCCCATCGTAGGTGATAATAGCACCAGCCGCGCTTGTGCGGATCTTTTTGGCGGGCTTTCGGAGAATTGGCGGGAGACGCGGCGCCATCTTGACGTCGCTGTGGCGTGGTCGCTGATGTCGAGACCTTGTCGATCGAACCGCTTGCCTTGTTTTTAGCCGCTATGAGCGCGTCCGCTTTCGCTGCATATGCTTCGGGGTCCTTAAAAGAACAATCTGTGAGCAGCAGTCGGACATCCTCAGGAAGCTTCTCGCGGAATGCCTGTTCGAACATAGGGCAATCCGTATGCTCACCGGCTAGCATCATCATTTCGGCCATGAGGACGGAAGGCAGTCGGTCTCCAAGATCCGGTAGGTGCAGAAGTCTTGCAGCACCACCATGCTTATTAAACCCGAAGATTCGCAGTAACACTTTCTTCATGGCCTCGTACTTGCTTTCCGCAGGTGGATTAACGATGAAACGCATTACGCGCGTGGTCGTCTCCGACGATAGAGCGCTGACGAGGTAGTAGTACATCGTGGAGTCATCCCATATCTTCTTTATATGAAATTGAGCTTCGGTGTGGATAAACCAAGATTGCGGTGCGTGCGTCCAAAACAACGGAAGGTGAATGCTTGCCGCGCTTAACTCCGGTGTGCCCGGCGCGGCCATCGACAACGAGGCGTTGGGTTCCTGCATAGTCGGTGATCGTTCAGATCACGTCGGGGTCACCAATATGGCGAGTCCGGAAACTTGTTGGTTGTAGAAGAAGTTTATTGCAACCGCAATATTCAAATACAGAGTTAAACAACAAGGTACAGGACAACCATCAAAAACTTACTGTCTTCTTCGAAGACTTCACCGAACTGCTTATTTCGAGCGCCAAAAGCGCACATGACCACGCTGGCCAATCAGCGATGTCGCTCCCTGGCCAATCCGAGGGTTCGACGACCTGGACCATTCTCTATGGTCGCTACATGGTAGTGTTTAATAGCCTGATGGTTGTAGGGAAGAAGCTGCTGCTGAACCTGGACGTTACAGTTTTCAGGCTCCTGTACCTTCTTCCCGATGGCAGGGGTGAAATGAGAGCGTGGCCAGGGTGTGTGGGTCTCTGATGATGCTGGCTGCCTTTCATATCATATCATATCATATATATACAGCCGGAAACAGGCCTTTTCGGCCCTCCAAGTCCGTGCCGCCCAGTGATCCCCGTACATTAACACTATCCTACACCCACTAGGGACAATTTTTACATTTACCCAGCCAATTAACCTACATACCTGTACGTCTTTGGAGTGTGGGAGGAAACCGAAGATCTCGGAGAAAACCCACGCAGGTCACGGGGAGAACGTACAAACTACTTACAGTGCAGCACCCGTAGTCAGGATCGAACCTGAGTCTCCGGCGCTGCATTCGCTGTAAAGCAGCAACTCTACCGCTTTTTGTGAGGCAGTGACTCCTGTCGATCCCTTTGATGGTGCGGAGGTCAGTACTCGTGATGGACCGGCCAGTGTTCACCACTTTATGCAACCTTCTTCGTTCCCGGGTGTTCAAGTTGCTGAACCAGGCCGTGATGCAACCAGTCAATGTGCTCTCTACCGTACACCTGCTGATGTTTAGGAGCGGGTAGGGAGGGAGAGAGGGTGCAGGGAGATAGCCATCCGACACGGCCCCTCTTTTCTTGAAAGCCACAGAATAGCTCCTTGCCATTCCTGTTGCAGCCTCAGCAGCTACTGTGTGGGCCAAAAACCATTTAGTCTTTAGGGAAAGGCGGCACAGTGGTAGAGTTGCAGGAAAAATGCTGAGGGAAGATGTTGCTAACATCCTTCCCTAATTTAGTTGAGTTTAGTTTAGTGATACAGTGCGGAAACAGGCCCTTCGGCCCACAGAGTCCGTGCCGACCAGCGATCACCCTGTACACTAGCACTATTCTACACACTAGAATTTACAATGTTTACCCTAGCCAATTAACCTTCAAACGTGCGCGTCTTTGGAGTGTGGGTGGAAACCGGAGATCCCGGGGAAAAACCACGCGATCACGGGGAGAACGTACAAACTCCGTACAGACAGCATCCATAGTCGGGATCGAACCCGGGTCCCTAGCGCCGTGCTGCCCTGTCCCGAGATTGAGAGAGGAGATCATCAGAGCATCACAGGAGCTATTGAGAGGACACAGATGGGTTGAGCCTTTACCAGTAACCAAGGTCGGGATTAATCAGGGAGAAGACTCACATGTGCTTGTAGCCATCTGTTGTCTTTGTGAAGATGTTGATTAAAATTCCTTTAATCGCCTCTTGGTAAAGATTGGAAATAATATCTCGCGTCCCCCTGAGGAAACAAAACAAGCATGCAGACAATTTGCAATTAAGAACCATGTTTGTTTAATATCGAAAGTCAGGGATTGTTTCCGTGCCACATCTGACATTTCAGCAGCCGAGGCACCGGGCAGCGGCATTAATTGGACCATTGTAGTGGTGATGGCTCAAGCCTCTTAAAGCTCATCAGCGTTAGTCACTCATGAACCGTTTCAGAGTGGAGGCTTTGACTGACTGATTTTCTTTTAACAAGTCGTGTCTTGTTGTGCCTGCAAAATATCAGATGGTTACCATTAATGACCCCCTATAAAAGAGGAAGTGAGGAGGACTGTCGTCAGCTACCCAGGGGGGGGGGAACGAAGAGGACCCGGTGGGGGAGGGGGAATGGGTATGGGGGGAGGGGGTGGGGGAGGGGGGAGGGTGATGGGGGGAGGGGGTGGGGGAGTGGGATGGGTAAGGGGGGAGGGGGTGGGGGAGTGGGAATGCATATGGGGAGGGGGTGGGGGAGGGGAATGGATATGGGGAGGGGGAATTGGTATGGGGGAGGGGGTGGGGGTATGGGTATGGGGGGAGGGGATGGGGAGGGGGAATGGGTATGGGGGAGGGGGTGGGGGAGGGGGGATGGGTATGGGGAGGGGGTGGGGGAGGGGGAATGGGGATGGGGGGAGGGGATGGGGGAGTGGGAGGGGAATGGTTATGGGGGGTGGGGGAGGGGAATGGTTATGAGGAGGGGGAATGGGTATGGGGTGGAGGGGGTGGGGGTGGGGGTATGGGGATGGGGGGAGGGGATGGGGGAGGTGGTGGGGAGGGAATATGGGTAAGGGTGGAGGGGTGGGGGAGGGGGAATGCGTATGGGGAGGGGGTGGGTGAGGGGGGATGGGTATGGGGAGGGGTGGGGGAGGGGAGGAGGAATGGGTATGGGGAGGGGTGGGGAGGGGGAATGGGTAAGGGGGTGGGGGGGAGGGGTGGGGGAGGGGTGGGGGGAGGTGGAGGGGAGTGGAAATGGGTATGGGGAGGGGATTGGGAGGGCTTATGGGTATGGGGGTGGGGGAGGGTGAATGGGTATGGGGGGAGGAGGTGGGGGAGGGGGTGCTGAGAATGAAGGGGGACCCGATAGGGGAGGGTAGGTAGGGGAGTGGGCTTCTGCCACGTGCGATGGCAGGCAGTAGATAGGGATGTTCGGTGAACTTGTCTCACCTTGTCGGCGGCAGAAAGGTGGTGGCACTTGTGTACTGCCTGGTGCAGGGAGTGGATGAGAAAAGGGAATAACATAGAACTATTGTGAACGGGCGATCGATCGTGCCAACGCACCAATTTCTAAGGTTAGTTTTCATGAGGGCCAGCTAACCTACAAACCGGCACGTCTCCAGACCACCCACGCGGTCACTGGATGAACGCGCAAACTCCACACAGACCCGAGGTCAGGATCGAACCTGGGTCTGTGGTGCCGTGAGGCAGCAGCTCTAACCAGCTGCACCACTGTGCCGTACAGCTTGAAGCTGCTTAATAAATGCAGGTTACTGTTTGATTCGAAGGGCTGGAGGAGGCGCACGTGTGTGCAGGAAGGAACTGCAGATGCTGGTTTACACCGAAGATAGACACAAAGTGCTGGAGTAACTCAGCAGGACAGGCAGCGTGTCTGGAGAAGTGGAATAGGCGATATCACGGGTCGAGAGAGAGTGAGAGTCTGGAGTCTGAAGAAGGGTCTCGACCCAAAATGTCACCCATTCCTTTTCTCCAGAGATGCTGCCTGTCCCGCTGGGTTTATTTAAAATGATCAAAAAATACTTTATTCAAGAAATAAATATATACAAAACATGTTCCTTCCAAAGCTCCATCCGACATTCTCGGAGGCTATACATACATTCAATACAGATATTCAATGCACCAATTACTCCAGCACTTTGTGTCTATCTTTGGAGGAGAAGCTTGTTTGGAAAGGAAGCTTTTAAATACTTGTCCTTGAAGGGAATTGGCCGGTGCAGTGGGCTGGAAAATTTGCTTCCACCTGCAGCAGCTGGGTGTGGATGCAGTCCAGGCAAAGATGCCCCACTCTCTCTCCCAACCATCACTGTTTAATGGGCCTCTGTGAAATGACTGCAACCTGTCTCACTCTATTACTCAACACCCATTAACCCACAGCACACGGCAGGCAGCCTTCAATCCAACACCCACTGACACACACACAGCTCTGCTCTTAAACCAGTTGATGCAGTGAAGTCACACATGCCTGTCCTCCCCCAACATTAGTGGTGGTGTTCTCAGTTCAGCAGTTTGTACTGTGGCTAGCTGTATCTCTCTCTTTCTCCCCCCCTCTCTCCCTCTCTCCCTCTCCCCCTCTCTCCCTCTCTCCCTCTCCCCCTCTCTCCCTCTCCCCCTCTCTCACTTCAACTCCCTCTCCCTCTCCCTCTCTCCCTCTCTCCCTCTCCCCCTCTCTCCCTCTCTCCCTCTCTCCCTCTCCCCCTCTCCCCCTCTCTCCCTCTCCCCCTCTCTCACTTCAACTCCCTCTCCCTCTCCCTCTCTCCCTCTCTCCCTCTCTCTCTCTCCCTCTCTCTCCCTCCCTCCCTCTCTTTCCCTTCCTCTCTTTCCCTCTCTTTCTCTGCACCTCTCTCACTCTCTCTCTCCTGCTCCCTCTCTCCCTCTTTCTCTCCCTCCCCCTTTTTTCCATTCCAAGGACTTTATTCAACAAGTGCATAATACAATGTGCCAAAAAGTAAATAAACACTCAATGGTCACAATACATCAATCAATCATTACAGTATAATGGTGCAATCTCTATTTACGGAACGGGGGTAAGCTCAGCCGGAATCACTCCAAGTACACGCCGCTCCCCGACACCCACCGCGACTGGGTGAGGACCGGCCCCCCTCACAGCCACAACACCCCCCCCCCCCCCCCCCCGAGGAGCAACGCGCTGACTGAAGATGACCAAATTCCTCACTCTTAACACATCGCGGTAAAAACTTGGCATGTCCCGTGTGGCGGGTCGACTGATGCCCGCCACCGGGAGCCGCCAAACCCCCCTTAGGCAATGGCCCTGGCGGAAAAAATACGTGGCCAGAGCTTGCCACCTGGGAGGGTGCTCTGCATACATGTACCTCCGCAGAGTCCTGAGACGGAGAGCCGCCACCTGGGTACGCACGCATGCCAAGGACTGGCCACCCTCCTCTAACGGGAGACTCAGGACTGCTGCTGAGACCCAGTGTTTCCTCCCTCCCCAAAAGAAATCCACTAGCCTCTTCTGCACAGCAGTTACAAAGGTAGAGGGCGGGACAAGAGTTGCCAGCCGGTACCATAACATGGAGGCCACCAGCTGGTTTATGAGCAGCACCCTACCTTGGAACGAAATACCCCTAAGCAAGCCTGACCAGCGACCCAGCCAGGCGACGACTTTCGTCTCCAGCTCCTGCCAGTTCCCCGTCCAAGCTCTTCAGTAGGAGTCAGGTAGACCCCCAGGTAGAGGAGGTGCGTGGTGCTCCACGCATAATCTTTCATCTCCTCCGGCAGGGATTCCACCTGTCACTGGCCCACTAGAAGTCCGGAGCACTTACTCCAGTTGATCCAGCTGAGAACACCTGCTGGCATTCGCGCATCCTCCGCAGGTCAACAGGATCAGTAAACTTAAGAAGAACGTCATCGGCATAGGCCGAGAGAACCACCTCCATCCCCGGTCCTGGTAGAACCAGGCCTGCCAACCGCCTCCGAAGAAGAAACAAGGAATGGCTCCACATGCACCGAGTACAACTGCCCAGACATGGGACACCGCTGGCATACGCCCCTCCCAAAGCGAATGGGAGCCAACAACGCACTGCTAACCTTCACGAGACACTCTGCTGCAGTGTTCAAAAGCCGGACCCGGGCCACAAAATGCGGTTCAAATCCAAACGCTTGCAGCGTCCCGAAGAGGTAATCATGGTCCACCCTGTCAAAAGCCTTCTCAACTTCTTCGCCACTGCAGGGGCACACTGAGTACCAGAGCGATCTCGCGCCTCAAGGGTACAATTGAAATCCCCCCCCAAGGAAGACGCACTCTCCGCAATCAATAGTGCTCAGCAGAGCGGTCACCTCCTGAAGTAAACGTGCCTGCATCGTGCCGGTGCTGGGGGCGTACACGTTAATGAAATGTAACGGCACGCCATCCAGGCTCACGGCCAGATAGAGCAAACGGCCTGGCACAACATCCTGCACCTTCACAATCTCTGGCTGGAAAGTCGGGGCCAACAGGGAGGCCACCCCACTTGACTTTGTGCTGAGGTGGCTCATGTAGACCCCCCCTCACACTCCAGGACCCAGGTGGGCTCATCACTAACAATAGTGACCGGCTTTCGGGAGCTCCAGCCGTAGCAGCTTCGACCGCCCCGAAGCGCGAGGTTTGATCGACCCGCTCGCAGGCCCTTCATCGCCCTGCGTGGCCTGGCCGCGGCACTTTCCATCGCCCGGTGGGGGCTCAGGACCTTCATCGGCCTGCTCGGCTCGGCCTGGGACTTTCCATCGCCCGGTGGGGGCTTCAAGAGTCGGGAGCCTCGATCGCCTCGTGGCACCACGGGAGAAGAATGAGGAGGAGATAAGACTTTTCTTTGCCTTCCATCACAGTGAGGGTGTGCCTGGAGCAATCACTGTGATGGCTGTTTGTGTTAAAAAAAATTGTAATTGTGTGTCTTGTGTTCTTTATTGTCTACTGCCGGACCCTGACGTGAGAGGACGCTGGCGCTATTTGTTCGCCGCTTCTCCGTCAGGACAGTTTGTCTGTTTGTTTTTATGTCTTGACTGTTTTTGTAAAGCGTCTTTGAGCACTTGGAAAAGCGCTATAAAAAAAAAATGTTTATTATTATTATTATAAACAAATCTGCATCTTTAAATAGTTCAGATTCAATCACTTTCACTTCAAATGCATTTCCTGGGGATGACCATCGATCAACTCCACCACACCAGAGTTGCTAAGTGCTATGAATCATTATTTCTGCGTCTCAAATTTCTTTTTACAAGATACATTTTGTAACTCATTCGTCTGAATGCTCCTGCTCGATTCCTCTCTGCATCTTTTTAAAGAATTATAATTTATAGATTAGAATGATAAATTATAACTTTACTGTTAGATTCGTTTTAATCTGCTTTGAACCAAACATAAACAGCGCCTCTGTTTCCTTAAGAGACTGAAGAAGTTGGGCATGTCTCTGAACTTCTGCAGATGCACTGTAGGGAGCACACTGTCGGGTTGCATCACAGCTTGGTTTGGGAACAGCTCTGTCCAAGACCGCACAAAATTGCAGAGTTGTGGATGTAGCCCAGTCCATTACACAGACCAGACCGCATACCACTAACTCCATCTACACTTCACACTGCCTCGGTCAAGGCCACCAGCATAATCAAGGACCAGTCTCACCCCGGTCTCCCCTCTCCCATCAGGCAAGAGGTACAGAGGTTCGAAAACGCACACCTCCAGATTCAGGGACAGTTTCTTCCCAGCTCTTTTCAGGCAACTGAACCGTCCTAGAGAGCAATCCTGAGCTTCCACCTTCTTCGTTGGAGACCCTCGGATTATATTTAATCAGACTTTACTGGACTTTATCTTGCACCAAAATGATTCCCCTTATCATGTATCTGTACACTGAGGATGGCTTGATTGTGATCATGTATAATGTTCCGCTGACTGGTTAGCACGCAACAAAATTCTTCTCATTGTGCCATTGTACAAATGACAATAAACTGAGCGAAATATCTAGCTGCATGCGCTTCTATCAACACAACGTTACATGTTGGAGTGCCGATTTGGAGATTTTTATAAATAGGTCAAGATGTGTATCATTGTGATTTAATTTGAAATTGAAAAATGAATTTTTGATTGCTCTGCGATCCATCTCCTGAGATCACCGCTCCATATCAGTTCAAGGATTCCAACTTCATTAATCTTTTTATCGTAAGATCGTGGCATTTACTGCTGTAGATAGGAAGTTATTAAGCGATTGTAATGTGCATCAGTGCTCAGTCTTGGATTCTTATAGCTGGTAAAATGATGCATTCTGCTATTAACTGATACTTTTTTTATGGGTCAAGAAAGGCTTACAATTGTATTGCACGACTCCACTGATGTTTAAAGCCAGCAAAATTATGTTGCATTTATATAGCACCTTCCCCGGTATCAGGTGTTGCAGCAAATCAGATTGTGTTTATGTGACAGGCACAAAGTGCTGGAGTAACTCAGCGGGTCAGGCAGCATCTGTGGAGAAAAGGAATAGGTGACGTTTCGGGTTGGATCCCTTTGTTTTTGTGTCTGATTCATTGATTGAAATGAGTGAAAGACACAGCATGGGAACAGGCCTTTCGGCCCACAGAGTCCAGCCGACCATCGATCACCCGTTCACATCAGTTCTTTGTTATCGCACTTTTGCATCCACTCCCTGCACATCAGGAACGATTTTACAGAGGGCTAATTAGCCTACAAACCCATAGGTCTTTGGGATGTGGGACTTATGGCAGCAGGGTAGTGCAGCGGTAGAGTTGCTGCCCTACAGTGCCAGAGACATAGATTTGATCCCGACTACGGGTGCTGTATGCACGGAGTTTGTACGTTCTCCCCGTGACCACGTGGGTTTTCACCGAGTGCTCTGGTTTCCTCCCACACTCTAAAGACGTGCAGGATGGTAAGTTAATTGGCATTGGTACGTTGTAAAGTTGTCTCCAGTGTGTAGGATAGTGCTAGCATACGGGGTGATCGCTGGTTGGCATGGACTAGGTGGGCCAAAAGGCCTGTTTCCGCGCTGTTTCTCTAAATGCTAAAGTCTAAACTCCACCCAGAGAGTAACTGAGGTCAGGATCAAACCCAGGTCCCTGGTGCAGGTCCCTGGTGCAGGTCCCTGGTGCAGGTCCCTGGTGCAGGTCCCTGGTGCAGGTCCCTGGTGCAGGTCCCTGGTGCAGGTCCCCGGTGCAGGTCCCCGGTGCAGGTCCCCGGTGCAGGTCCCCGGTGCAGGTCCCCGGTGCAGGTCCCCGGTGCAGGTCCCCGGTGCAGGTCCCCGGTGCAGGTCCCCGGTGCAGGTCCCCGGTGCAGGTCCCCGGTGCAGGTCCCCGGTGCAGGTCCCCGGTGCAGGTCCCCGGTGCAGGTCCCCGGTGCAGGTCCCCGGTGCAGGTCCCCGGTGCAGGTCCCCGGTGCAGGTCCCCGGTGCAGGTCCCCGGTGCAGGTCCCCGGTGCAGGTCCCCGGTGCAGGTCCCCGGTGCAGGTCCCCGGTGCAGGTCCCTGGCGAGGCAGCAACTCTGCCCGCTTCACCACTGTGGCGCCCGATTTGAGTATCCATTCTCCTTAGCCGTTGTCCACCGCCACTTAACGACGTCTCAGTTCTTGCCTGTAACTTAGTATTCGCAGGTCTGAGTCATTAACAGGTTCAGGAGGGAATGCATACTTTATGTGAAAGAAGATTCTGAGAGTCGTATCGCTTGGAGAGTTTGCTACAATGGGATATTTCTTCATCCTTCTAATTTATCGTTCTGCTCATGGTTTGACCCGTACCTCTCCCTGTTCTGCGTTCCTGATCAAGTTTCCCCGGTGATGAATTATACCCTTATGCTCAAGGAAGTTGAAATGAAGTACACATTGCATCAGAAACTCAATCCTTTTATTATCCTTAGCAACGTGCAAGTCTGGTCAGACTCCGCGCGGTGAGGGAGTGCCAGGCTTGTATCAAATGACCATTAAAGCTGTTTATAAAACTCGTCTCTTGTTTTTAATTAATATGCTCATTAAATCTTCCAACCCCCACCTCTTTGAACGATCTCTCGGTCACCTGTACGCAGTTATGATATCCCATGGATATTGATACAGTTCGGCAAAGTATTTGATTATTTGATTATTTGATTATTTGATTATTTGATTATTTGAATTTGAGCTCAAACCTGTGAGTATTAGTTTAGTTTAGTTTAGTTTAGTTTAGTTATACGGTGTGGAAACAGGCCCTCCAGCCCACTGAGTCCGTGCCGACCAGCGATCACCCTGTACACTAGTTCTATCCAGGGACAATTTACTGCAGCCAATTAACCTACAAACCTGTACGTTTTTGGAGTGTGGGAGGAAACCGGATCACCCGGAGAAAATCCATGTGGTCACAGCAAGAACGTACAAACTCTGTACAGACAGCACCCGTGGTCAGAATTGAACCTGGGTCTCAGGCGCTGTAAGGCAGCAACTCTGCCGTTGCACCAATGTGCCGCCCTGTTAATGTACTCACTAAATCCCCGCTTTGATTGATCTCTAGGCCTCCTGAAGGTGGCTCCAATATCTGCTCGATATTGATACAGTTCAACAAAGTGTTTGATTAAGTAAGCCAAGAAATTTGAACTCAAACCTATGTATTAGGAGCTGGAGTGGCAGTACATCTTGGTCAGGAAAGGATCAGAAAGGGTGAATGCACAGCGTCTTTTACCCAGAGTAGGGGAATCAAGAACCAGGGGACATAGATTTTAGGTGAGGTTGGAAAGATTTAACAGGATCCTGAGAGGCAACGTTTTCACACAAAGGGCGGTGGGTGTATGAAACGAGCTGCTGGGGCAGGTAGTTGAGGCAGGTACTATCACAATGTTTAAAATACATTTGGACAGATACATGGACAGGACAGGTTTAGAGGGGTATGGGCCAAATGCAGGCAGGTGGGTCTAGTGTAGATGGGGCATGTTGGTCGGCGTGGGCAAGTTGTGCTGAAAGGCCTGATTCCACACTGTGTAACCCTATCACCCATCAGCTAGATCTGCCCTTGATCTTGTGTCACACTTTGCGATGCAATTCTTACTGATGTGTGGAAAGTTTGTTCAAAGTTGCCTCATTTCCAAATCAAACCATCTGTTAGCTAATGCTTTTCCAGTCCTTGTGGCATCGGAATGAGCAGCATACACATGCTGTTAAGGAACTGTTGGAGTCGCTGGCAGTCAGACTTTCATGCACTAATGGGCATTGTTACACCATCTATCTCACCGTGCAGCCAGTGAGTCCCATGGAGAATCCCCTGGCAGATGGTGGAGGAGCAGCTCGATATAAAACTGTGGTTGCGGCCACCCCCTTTCAAGTCAAGTCATATCAAGTCCAGTCACGTCAAAATCAACGGGCTCAGCCGTAGAGTAGCTGCCTTATAGCGCCAGAGACCCGGGATCGATCCTGACTACAGGTGCTGTCTGTACGGAGTGAGGAAGTTCTCCCTGTGACCGCGTGGGTTTTTTCCAGGTGCTCCAGGGTTCCGCTGACACTCCAAAGGCGTGCAGGTTTGTAGGTTAATTGGCTTTAGTAAAGATTGCTAGAGTAAAGGGTGAGAGCGGATCCGGTGGGCCGAAGGACCTGTTTCCGCGAAGGACAGTTCTTTAGTGTATCTCTAAACTAAAGTAAACTGAACTAAAGTAAACCAAACTAAACTAAACTAAAAGTCTTCCCATCCCCTCCCCTTTCTGCGTTCCGCAGAGACCGTTCCCTCCGTAACTCCCTGGTCCACTCGACCCTTCTTACCCAAACCACCCCATCCCCGGGCACTTTCCCCTGCAACCGCAGGAGATGCAACACCTGTCCCTTTACCTCCCCCCTCAACTCCATCCAAGGACCCAAACAGTCTTTCCAGGTGAGACAGAGGTTCACCTGCATCTCCTCCAACCTCATCTATTGCATCCGCTGCTCCAGATGTCAACTTATTTACATCGGCGAAACCAAACGCAGGCTCGGCGACCGTTTCGCTCAACACCTGCGCTCGGTCCGCATTAACCAACCTGATCTCCCGGTGGCCGAGCACTTCAACTCCCCCTCCCACTCCCAGTCTGACCTTTCTGTCATGGGCCTCCTCCAGTGCCATAGTGAGGCCCACCGGAAATTGGAGGTACAGCACCTCATATTTCGCTTGGGCAGCTTGCAGCCCAGCGGTGTGAACATTGACTTCTCCAACTTTAGATAGTTCCTCTGTCCCTCTCTCCCCCCCCCCCTTTCCCAGTTCTCCCTCTATCTTCCTGTCTCCACCTATATCCTTCCTTTGTCCCGCCCCCCTGACATCAGTCTGAAGAAGGGACTCGACCCGAAACGTCACCCATTCCATCTCTCCCGAGATGCTGCCTGACCTGCTGAGTTACTCCAGCATTTTGTGAATAAATACCTTCGATTTGTACCAGCATCTGCAGTTATTTTCTTAAACTAAAAGTCAAGTCAAGTTGAGTTTATTCTCAGATGCACAGGTCTGGTGAGTTACAAGTACAGTGAAAATATAGCCCAGTGGGATTACAGAACTACTGTAGTGTGAATGGGTGATCGATGGCAGCGTGGACTCAATGGCAGAAGTTCATTTGATCATATCTAGGAGAAACTTCTTCAGTCAGAGGGTGGTGAATCTATGGAATTCATTGCCATAGGTGGCTGTGGAGGCCAAGTCATTGGGTATTTTTAAAGCAGAGCTTGACAGATTCTTGATTAGTGCGGGTGTCAGGGGTTATGGGGAGAAGGCAGGGAGAATGGGGTTGAGAGGGAAAGATAGATCAGCCGTGATTGAATGGCAGAGCAGACTCGATGGGCCGAATGGCCTAATTCTGCTCCTATGCCTTATGAAGATGTTTTTACCCATTGGGTACAGCACCTCATCGTGGACATGGATCATTCGCACCTTCATTGTCACCGCATCGACACCTTGAAACATCTCCTCAGCTTCACATCGAATCCCTCCCAATGGCACAGTGCTAGCCTTCCCTTAATCCAACCCGAGCCTCTCGAGAAGAAAACTCCCAATCATCGTTAGTTCAGTTTAGTTTAGTTTAGTTTAGCTTAGTTTAGCTTAGTTTAGTTTCGTTCAGTGTAGGTTAGTTTAATTTAGTTCTGTTTAGTTCAGTTTAGTCAGAGATACAGCACGAAAACAGGCCCTTCGGCCCACCAGGTCCCCGCTGACCAGTGACCATCCCATACACTAGGACTCTCCTACGCACAAGGGACAATTTACAATTGTTACCGTAGCCAATTAACCTACAAACCTGTACGTCTTTAGAGTGTGGGAGGAAACCGGAGCACCCGGAGAAAGCCCACGCGTTCACAGGGAGAACGTACAGGCTCTGCACAGACAGCACCCATAGTCAGGATCAAACCTGGGTCTCTGGCTGGCGCTGTGAGGCAGCAGCACTATCGCTGCACCATCGTGCCACCTCCTCTTCTCCTGTCCAACCCTGACTCTCGAGAAGAAAGCTCCCCATCATTTTCTCAGGAGGCAGGAGATAGATGCCGGCCTTGACACCGACGCCCACACATCGTGAATTAGTAATAAAACAAAATATTACACAAAATGATTTTTGGTGTTACTTTGCGTGTTAATGTATTCTCTGTCTAACAAGACACCTCCAGTCCCATCAATTATCCATGTGACAGGCAGTCATCGCAGTGTTGATTAAAGCATTTCAAATCTGTTTCTAAATGTGCTTTGGAAATCTTAATGCACTTTGTAAACTTAGGAGTGTGCTCGGATCCGAGTCTGGCCAACACTCCATTCACACAAGTCAGTCTGTTCACAAAAGGACGCCAAGCGCTGGAATAACTCAGCAGGCCAGGCAGCGCCTCTGGAGAACATGGATAGGTGATTTTGTCTGGCCCCTTGCTGATTCATGTTCTGTGTTTCTACCTTTAGACTTTGGACCTTGGAGATACAGCGTAGAAACAGGCCCTTCGGCCCATCAAGTCTCCGCCGACCAGCGATCACTGTGAACACTAACACTATCCTACACACTAGGGACAATTTACAATGTTTACTGAAGCCAATTAACCTACAAACCTGCACGTCTTTGGAGTGCGGGGGGAAAACCGGAGCGTACAGAGAAAACCCACGCGGTCACTGGGAGAACGTACAAACTCTGTACAGACAGAGGGTCAGGATCGAACCCGGGGCTCTGTCACTGCAAGGCAGCAGCTCTACCCGCTGCTCCACTGTGCCGCCCACCTCTACCTCTCCAATGGGTGCCATAGTGGTGCAGCGGTAGAGCTAATGTGAATGGGTGATCGATGGTCGGTGTGGATTCTGTGGGCCGAAGGGCCTGTTAATGATGTGGCACATTCAGAACCTTCTTCAGAAGTAATCTATTCATGTTGTCCAGCGATGCTGCCTGACACACCGAGTTACTCCAGCACTTCTTTGTCAACTAGCATCTCCAGTTCCTGGTATGAACAACCAGGCAAATCTCTTTTGCACCCTCTCCAAAGCCTTCTTTGTCAGGGGGTGACCATAACTACGCTGCACGATTGTGTTAAAGGTTTACGTGGCAATACTATTGGGTTATGGAGATGTTCAGAGGTCTATGTAGCCCTTTTGTTTACAGCAGGGGCTATATTAATCGTCAGGGATGGAGATTCATTGTAACAACACTGATATTTCAGAGCAATGATGTTCATGTACAACGTTCAATTACAGTCATGGAGCCATAGAGCCATACAGTATGGAAACAGGCCGTTTAGCCCAACTTACCCATGCCAACCAGCAGCCCCATCTACACTAGTCCCACCTGCCCACCTTTGCCCATCTATATACTAAAACTCTCGTTTGTTATCTTGTTTGTGACTGAACTTCAGCTAAAACGGTACACGATAGCGCGACAATTTTAGGCCCACCTTACTCACCATTGTCACTTTAGTGATAATGCAAGTAGTTTTATTGAAATCGGTGTTATATTTTTAAAGTTATTCACATTTCAAAGTTTAAAAGGTGGGGAGGGGAGGAGGGAGGGGGGAGTGGGGGAGAAGGGAGGGGGGGGGGAGTGGGGGAGAAGGGAGGGGGGGAGGGGGAGGACAGGGTGCTGCACCAATGCAGGAGAGGTTTGGGCCCAACGGGTCCACTTTGCCTAGTATCCTTCTAAACCTAACCTATCCATGTACCTGACGAAATGTCAAAGACTGGAGCACTAGGCTTGTTTCCACTGGAATTTAGAAGGATGAGAGGGGATCTTATTGAAACATATAAGATTATTAAGGGGTTGGACGCGCTAGAGGCAGAAAACATGTTCCAAATGTTGGGGGAGTCCAGAACCAGGGGCCACAGTTTAAGAATAAGGGGTCGGCCATTTAGAACGGAGATGAGGAAAAACTTTTTCAGTCAGAGAGTTGTGAATCTGTGGAATTCTCTGCCTCAGAAGGCAGTGGAGGCCAATTCTCTGAATGCATTCAAGAGAGAGCTAGATAGAGCTCTTAAGGATAGTGGAGTCAGGGGGTATGGGGAGAAGGCAGGAACGGGGTACTGATTGAGAATGATCAGCCATGATCACATTGAATGGCGGTGCTAGCTCGAAGGGCCGAATGGCCTCCTCCTCCGAATGGCACCTATTTTCTATTGTCTATTGTCTATAAATTTTGTTAAAAGTACCTGCCTCAACAACCTCCTCTGGCAGCTCATTCCATATCACCCTCTGTGTGAACAAAATTGCCCCTCGGTTCTTTTAAAATCTTTCTGGTTCTCAATTCTCCTACTCTGGGCAAGAGACTCTGTGCATTCACCCTATCTATTCTTCTCATGGCTTTGTACACCTCTATAAGATCACCCCTCATGCTCCTGTGCTGCAAGAAATAGAGCTCTGGCCTGTTCAGCCTCTGCCTGTAGCCTAGGCTCTCAAGTTTTGGCAACGTCATAAATCTTCTCTGCACCCTTTCCAGCTTGACAATATCTACCTATTTTTGGGGTGAGCCTTTATCATAGAAACATAGAAAATAGGTGCAGGAGGTGGCCATTCGGCCCTACGAGCCAGCACCGCCATTCATTGTGATCATGGCTGATCATCCACAATCAGTAACCTGTGCCCAACTTTTCCCCATATCCCTTGATTCGACTCCCACCCAGAGCTCTCTCTAACTCTCTCTTAAATTCGTCCAGTGATTTGACCTCCACTGCCCTCTGTGGCAGAGAATTCCACAAATTCACAACTCTCTGGGTGAAATAATCCCTCCTCACCTCAGTTTTAAATGGCCTCCCCTTTATTCTAAGACTGTGGCCCCTTGTTCTGGACTCCCCCAACATTGGGAACATTTTTCCTGCATCTAGCTTGTCCAGTCCTTTTATAAGTTTATATGTCTCCATAAGATCCCCTCTCATCGTTCTAAACTCCAGTGAATACAAGCCTCGTCTTTTCAATTTTTTCCTCATATGACAGTCCCACCATCCCAGGGATCAATTTCATGGACCTACGCTGCACTGCCTCAATTACAAGGATGTCCTTCCTCAAATTAGGAGACCAAATCTGTACACAATACTCCAGATGTGGTCTTACCAGGGGAACTGCAGGAGAACCTCTTTACACCTATACTCAAATCCTCTCATTATGAAGGCCAACATGCCATTAGCTTTCTTCACTGCCTGCTGTACCTGCACGCCAACTTTCAGTGACTGGTGTACAAGGACACCCAGGTCTCACTGCACTTCCCCCTTACCTAACCTGACACCATTGAGATAATAATCTGCCTCCTTGTTTTTGCCGCCAAAGTGGGTAACCTCACATTTATCTACATTATACTGTATCTGCCACGCATCTGCCCACTCACTCAACCTGTCCAGGTCACCCTGCAACCTCCTAACATCCTCTTCGCAGTTCACACTGCCACCCAGCTTTGTGTCATCTACAAACTTGCTAGTGTTACTTCTAATTCCTTCATCTAAATCAGTAATACAAATGGTAAACAGTTGCGGCCCCAGCACCGAGCCTTGCGGCACTCCACTTTACCTTTATTTCGCCTGGGCAGCTTGCAGCCCAGTGGTATGAACATTGACTTCTCCAACTTTACATAGTTCCTCTATCCCTCTCTTCCCCTCCTCCTTCCCAGATCTCCCTCTATCTTCCTGTCTCCACCTATATCCTTCCTTTGTCCCGCCCCCCTGACATCAGTCTGAAGAAGGGTCTCGACCCGAAACGTCGCCCATTCCTTCTCTCCTGAGATGCTGCCTGACCTGCTGAGTTACTCCAGCATTTTGTGAATAAATGTCTTGGGAGTTTGGTGCATGGTCTGATGATAATGTATGAACTGAAATATCAGAAGGTGAACGGGTCAATTTGACAGGCCTCGCTCTGTCTGCAGGTAAACGTTGACGCACCCCAGGGGAGGCCAACAAGTAAATATTGCATGTGTGCTATCTGATCAATAATTCATAAACAAAATCTATTGTCGGGCTGTGAGCTGAGAGAGGAAGAAAGGCTAAGAGTGATACAAGGCGCGTTGGAGACACAAGCAACCGCAAGATGCTGCAGTCTTGAGCAAAACATCAAGATAAAAGAGATCAAAACGATCGCCAGCCGATAGTCTATCCCTTGTGATGGAGACAGAGAGATTGAGACAGGGGAGACAGGCATCAGAAAAAGTTCATCTTCATAAGTTCTAGGAGCAGAATTAGGCCATTAGGCCTATTGCGTCTACTCCACCATTCAATCATGGCTGATCTATCTTTCCCTCTCAGCCCCTTTCTCCGGCCTTCTCCCCGTAACCCCTGACAACCCTAACTAATCAAGAATCTGTCAATCTCCGCCTTAATAATAGCAGTTCTATCCGCTATGCCGCCCGGTCCTCTCTCCATTCCACTTCTTCCCATAACCGTTGGCAACATTTGTCAGTCTCTGCCTTTAAAAATATCCATTGTCTTGGCCTCCACGGCCGTTTGTGGCAACAAATCCCACAGATTCACCACCCTCTCACTAAAGAAATTCCTCCTCGTCTCCTTTCTAAAGGTACGTCCCTTTATTCTGAGGCTGTGCCCTCTGGTCCTAGACTCGCCCACTAGTGGAAACATCCTCTCCACATCCACTCTATCCAGGCCTTTCACTATTCGAGAGAAAAAGAGAGAAAGTGTCCCAACATGTTACGTTGCCTGTCCATTCGCTCCCCAGTTGCTGCCCTCTGCTTGTCGAGTCCACATCACAAGATTAGAAATTGTTCAGTCAGAGTTGAACACACTTCTCTGCATCTGCGTACAATGGCGTCCTGTGCTTCTTGTGCTTCGTGTGCTTCTTGTGCGTAGTGGTGGAAAGATTGGTGGAACCAGGGCCGCGACGTGAACGCTCTTTCCTTCACCCCAGGTGCTGCCTGACTCCCTGAGATCCTTCAGCACTTTGTGTTTTGCTCAAGATTCCAGCATTTGCAGTTCCCTTGTGAGTCCGAAGAAGGGCCCTGACCCGAAATTTCATCTGCCCATTCCCTCCACAGATGTTTAAGCTGTACAGCATGGAAACAGGCCCTTTGGCCCACCGTGTCCACGCCGACCATCAATCGGCCGTTCACACTGTTTCTATGTTATCCCACTTTCTCATCCACTCAGTACACGTTTGGGGGGGATTTTCAGAGGGTAATGAACCTACAAAAACCCCAGACATTTTTGGTAAGTTGTAGGAAACCGGAGCACCCGGAGGAAACTCACAGGGAGAACGTGCAAACTCCTTACTGACAGCGCCAAGGTCAGGGTGGAATCCAGGTCTCTGGTGCTGTAAGGCAGGACCTCTACCACAAATGCTGCCTGATCCACTGAGTTACTGTCTCTGAAGCACTAGTGAACAATTCAACCATTGAATCACCGTTGAACCGTTGAACGTTGTATTGA